>NW_026126160.1:0-196500 GCF_943737965.1 Phodopus roborovskii
TAGCCCACCTGAACAAGGGGGAGCTCATGGACCCCACAGATAGCTGACCTAGACTCCCTGAATGTGGTGTTAATTAGGAAGCATGGGAAGTTAATGGTATCTCTGACAATGGAATCAAGATGTATTCCCTAGTGCAGGAACTGACTTCGGGAGCCCTTTTCTCTATGGAGGAATACTCCCTTAACCAAGGCCCTACCCAAATGACTTGACAGAGTTTGATGATCCCTGCTGGAAGTCCTCAGTTTCCCTGGGGAAAGGATGGGTGATGGGATGGGAGTCTGTGGGGGTTATGGGACGGTGGGATAGAGAAGGAACTGGGATTGATATATAAAAGAAGAAAAAATCAGATAAAAAGAAAATAAACTGTAATAATAATATTAATTAAATTTATTGTAGACTTTGTTTCTGTATATAAATAAACACTAAGCTGGAAGCCATAATATATACAGGAGGACATAGAGCAGACCCATATAGGCCTTGTGCATGTTTCCTCAGTCTGTGTGTTCATATGATATGTGATCCTGATTTATAGGGCATTCTCTTCATGTTGTCCTCCATTATCTCACACTCTTGTACTTTTTTACCTGTTTATCTATGGGGTTCTCAAAGCTATTAGGGGAAGGATTTGATTGAAATATCCTATTTGAGTTGTGTATTTCAAGGTCTCTATGTCTCTGAATAATATCTGGTATGTATTTCTGTATTTGTTCCTTTCAAAATCAGGAAGAAGCTTAACCAGAGATGGTAGAGCAAGGCATTCATCTATGCATATGGTAAAATGTCATTATGAGTAATTAAATTTCTACTTTTTGTTTATTTGGTTTTCTAAACTAAAACCAATTTTATTTTACATACCATTTGCCCCCACCAACCCCCATCTCATCCTTTCTCCATCCATGCCTCAAGGACCTCCCTGAGGTTTGTTTTTAGAATTGTAAGAAATGTATTATTTGGATTTGCCCTAACCCTGGACTATCTAGTCTCAGTTTCTTGGTCACCTAAGCAGTGGTGTATATAGGGTCCATCTTATAGATTGGACCAACAAATCAGATGTTTGTTGTTTATTCTCACAATGTTTTGTACCATCATTTCTTGAGCTCATCTTGAGGGAAGGGCGCCATTGTAGATAAATGGGATTGTGGATGGTTTGGTGAGGTGCTTTGAATAAAAGCAATCCCCATAGGCTCATGGATTTGAATGCTTGTTCAGCAGAAATGTTACTATTGGGAAGAATAGACTTGTTAGAGTAGGCATGACCCTGTTGGAGGAAGTACGAGTGGGATTTTAGTTTACAGAAGACCAAGCCAGACCCTGTGTTTTTAGATCTTACTTCTGCCAAGGATTCAGATTTAGAACACTCACCTCCCTCTCCAGTATCACATCTGTCTGTATGCCATACTAACTGAACCTCAAAAACTATAAGTGAGGCTCAATTAAATGATCCCATTTACACGGTAATGGTTCATATTCCCAGCAATAGAACACTGACTAAGAAGATGCTTATGTTTCTCCTTTCATAAATCTACAGAGTATCTTTGGGTATCCAAGATGCCAGGCCTTGGAATTAAGATGCTATGTAGGCAACTGCTCTATTTCTCCATGTTCATTGAATTATGTAAGTGTTGTCTTCAGCAATACTGCCTTGATGCCAATTTTTAAAGAGCAACACAGTCTTGGCAGTGACCTGCATCATTTGGGGGATTCCCTGGGATGCATTCCAGGGTTCTCATATGCCCCCTTTTGCCAACAATTCAAGTAAATGCAACCCATTCCTGGTCCTAGAAGCTTCATTTGGTGACAAGAAATAGCCAGTTGTGTCCCTGTCTCCCCCATTATTTGGTCATTTTATTTAGATCTATTTCGAATATGTATATATTTTAGGAAGCCCCTCTCCTATGCCCCATAATTTCAACTGTATCTCTCAGTATTTCATTCCTTGCCCTCCCCACTCCTCCCCATTCTGATTTGATCCTCCTGTTCCAGCCCCCCTTGACTACCAAAGAGCAGCTTTCTTGTGGGACAAGAAATCCTGTCGCCAAGACCCTCCCCATTCACACTGTAGACTACCATAGGAGTTGCAGATTCTGTAGTGCCCACAGGAACAGGTTTGTATTCAGTCCCTCTGCCCTCTTCATGGCCATATACATATTCTTCCCTGATGAGGCTAATTTCAATCTTAGCCACAGACTTCCCTGCTGTGCACCCTTAGATACATTGCTCTCAGGGGTCTTTGTTTTGTGGGTCTCTTCTGCTATGCTGTTCCTAGTTTCCCTGAAGATGATCTTGGAAACATACCCAAGTCCCATCTCATTGTGACAAGCTCCATTCACTGGCCTAGCAGCACCAGCTATAATCAGTTCATGGGATGCATAAAACCCAGCAGGGCTCCTACCAAACTATCACAAGGTAGGTTTCTCAGCTACTTCTGCCCTGCCTTATCTGATTCCTGCAATAGTATGGTAACACACTTGGACTACAGAAATTATGTCAAATGTCTTAATGTCCTTACCTGGAACCTACTACAGTGGCAGATGGGAGTTACCATCTACCTCCAGGGTGAAATCCTATTCTCTGCAAGATAGTTCTCTAGGTTTTTTCCACTCATCCAATGGGGCAGAAATAAGAGCTAGCTTTCCCCTCTCTTTCCTTATCTCTTCCTGCCATTAAGACTCTGATTCTATCTTTTCTTTATTTACAAACTACCTCTGGATAGTTGCTTAGGTTTTGTTCCATGTTCATTCTTTGACACCCAAAATTGCTAGTGTTTCCAGTGCTAAATGTTCATCCTCCCCAAGACACTCATGGAAAGAGAATGCAGCACAGCAGGCTGGTTTGTAGCTAGGACTACCACACCATAGGAAAAATGGGATTCTACCACTTGAATGATGCAGCAGAGTGAGGTGGGTGGCTACTTTGATATGGGAAAGTGTAGGGACCACCTTCTAACATTGTTCTGTTGGTATCTGGCCTCAAGATACCCCTCTGATTTCCTATTTGCAGTTAATGAACTAAACAATAGCCTTTTCTGCACTGCAAAAAAAAAACTTTCTAAAAACAATGATATCTAAACTTTATATACCAACATGTAGTCAAGTCTATTATAAGAATAATTCAATGATATATTTATTTTTATGAGAAATCTGACTTATATAATATCACCAATTTAGAATGAATACAGGATTCTGGGCTAGGATTTCACAGGGACAGGACTTACACCAAGTTTTTCTGATACATACAATTTTTTTTAATTTTATATGACCAAGTTCATTTAAATGGAAACAAACATTTATAGACAATCTTTGGGAATTTGGGCATCTTTCTTTCCAAACTACTTCCAGCTGGTAAGGGGCGCTATCATGGGGGATTCTAAGAAGATGCAGAAATCCTGGCTGTAGTCTGCAAGGCTGCTCTGTCCAGCTGTTTGAATGTAGAATCACCTAGTACTCTGTTTCAGGCGATCTGGCTTTATCAAACCACATTAGTCTGGAAGGAATCCACAGGTTTTCATTTTCTGTGGAAACAAAAATAGAAATCCTTTTCCCCAGTAACTTGTCCTTGAACTTAAATTTTGGAGCATTTTTTTATTTAATTTATTATTTTACATGTTGATCCCAGTTCCCTCTCCCTTGCTCTCTCCCTCCCTCCTTTCCTCCCTCCCTTTTCCCCTCCCTGCTCTCTCACATGCACCCTAACCACACTCCCCTCCCATCCCCCTACCCCAATTCCATATGTAGGGGATGCCATCCAGGTGGGGTCATGTAGATCTGACAGGTAATGTGAAGTAGGGAGTAGGCTTCTCTCCTATATCTAGGTTAAGGCAGTCATCCCTCCATAAGGGATATGTTCACAAGGCCCTTTTGTGTACCAGGGATACATCCTGGCTCCACTGTCTGAGGTCCCTTATACTGCTCAGTCTTTCTGGCTGAGACCAATATTCAGGGTGGCCTGAGTCTGTCCAATGCTGGCTTCCCAGCTATTAGTCTGGTCGCCGGTTAGCAACATAGCTATCTCTATGTTCCCACTTCTCCACATCCTCTCCAACATGAGTAATCATTGGTGTTTGTAATTTATCCATTCTGGCAAGAGTAAGATGGTATCTCAAAGTTGTTTTGATTTGCATTTCCCTGATAGCTAAGGATGTGGAACACTTTCTTAAGCATCTTTCAGCCTTTTGATTTCATCTATTGAGAATTCTTTCTACAGGTAAGATCCCTGACCCCAAAATAGGGCCTCTGCTAAAGAAAGAGGCCCCAGCTGGGGAGTGCCAGTTTCCAGTGAGATCCAATATCCTGCAAAAACTTCCCAAGTTTTAGCTCATCCTTTGTTCTCTTCTGCCAGCCATTGGCTAGAGGTGAGTCTGGGCTCAACTGGGGCTGCCTCTCCCTTACACCTGGACTTATCCTCTCCATCTGCATCTGGGTTGTAGTTCAACTCAGTGTTTATGTATGGGAGTTTACTCCTGTTTCCAACAGGCATTAGATGAGCGCTTCATGGATAAGTTAGTTGTTGATCTCACTATCCGGGAAAGGCATTTATGGTAGCCTTTCCACAGAAGCTCAACTTGTTATTGGCAGCAATCCTGTAGTTCTCTAGACCTTTCTTTGTGTTCAATTTTATCTTCAAACCAATATTGGCTCCCTCTTTTATGTTCACTTTCTCTCTCTATCTCTCTCTTATTCTTCCTAGTCACTCGTTTTCTCCTACTTTTCTCTCCAATTGCTGCGCCCCCCCCACTTCCCCTGTACTCTGGGGGACTTGTCCCTTCCCGGGTCTGAGAGGGACTTTATATGAATCTCTTAGAATACACCTTATATCCTAGTTCCTCTGGTGGTGTGAATTATAGGCTGGTGATCCTTTGATCTATGTCTAAAATCCATAATCCATATATGAGTGAGTACATACTATGTTCCTCGTTTTGTGACTTGGTTTCCTCATTCAGGAACGTTTCTTCAAGTGCCATCCACTTGCCTGCGAATTTCAAGAAACCATTATTTTTTTCTGCAGAGTAGTATTACATTGTGTAGTTGTGCCATGTCTTCATTATCCATTTTTCAATTGAGGGGCATCTAGGTTTCTTCCAGGTTCTTGCTATTACAAATAGTGCTGCTATGAACATAGCTGAACAGATATCTTTGTTGAATGGATGTGGATCTTTTGGGTATATGCCTAAGAGGGGGATTGCCAGATCCTGTGGTAAACTAATTCCCATTTTCCTGAGGAACCGCCATACTGATCTCCAATATGGCTATATGACTTTGCACTCCCACCAGCAGTGGAGGAATGTTCCCATTTCTCCACATCCTCTCCAACATGAGTCATCATTGGTGTTTCTAATTTATCCATTCTGGCAGCAGTAAGATGGTATCCCAAAGTTGTTTTGATTTGCATTTCCCTGACAGCTACGGATGTGGATCACATTCTTAAGTGTCTTTCAGCCTTTTTGATTTCATCTATTGAGAATTCTTTCTACAGGTAAGATCCCTGACCCAAAAATAGGGCCTCTGCTAAAGAAAGAGGCCTCAGCTGGGGAGTGCCAGTTTCCAGTGAGATCCTGCAAAAACTTCCCAAGTTTTAGCTCATCCTTTGTCCTCTGCCAGCCATTGGCTAGAGGTGAGTCTGGGCTCAACTGGGGCTGCCTCTACCCTACAACTCCCCCCCTGAACTCCATGGTTTGGCCTGTGATCCTGCTGCTCCTTTATCCTGTCTCCATCAAGAGCAACCTTTGAGCTCAGATGCACCCCTACCCATCACCACCACAAGACTGCCCCTCCTACCCTGTGCTCTACCCTGCCCACTTTCCTGCAGCTCTTTTTGAACACTTGGTCAGAGAGTGGAGCCAACAGTCCACCTTACTTCAGAGACTTCTCAGAGCAAATCTGAACAAAGGAGACCTGCCTATCCATGCGGGCCCATTGGTAATTTCCACCTGCTTGGTCTTTGACCCCACATCCAGTCCTCTGCTAGAATCCAGGGCCCTTCACTGAGATCCAACTGTCTCTTTGGGTCCACTCTGAGTTCCCAATCAGAAGAAGGACATGCCAATGAAATTTCAAGAAGCATACCGAACACCAAATTGGCTAGAACAAAGAAAAAAAGACCCCTCAACATACAATAATCAAAAGAACTATCACACAGAATAAAGAAAGAATATTATGAGCAGTGAAGGAAAAAGGACAGGTAACATGTAAAGGCAGACCTATCAAAATTACACCTGACTTCTCCATGTAAACCCTCAAGGCCAGAAGGTCCTGCATAGATGTTCTACAAATATTAAGAAAACATGGATGCCATCCTAGGCTACTATATCCAGCAAAACTCTCAATCACTATAGATGGAGAAAACAAGATATTTAATGACAAACCAGATTTTTCCCAATACGTATCTACAAATCCAGCCCTACAGAAAGTATTGGAAAGAAAACTCCAAACCAAGGAAGGTAACTACACACACAAAAATGTAGGCAACAGATAATCCAACTACACCAGAAACCAAGTGTAAATCTGAAGTAATATATTCACAATACTACTGCCAACAACAAACCTAAACCGAACAATCATGAACAGTCAATGGTCCTTTCTCACCCTCAACATTGATGGTCTTAACTCACCTATAATAAGACACAAGCTAACAGAATGGATATGAAGATTGAATCCATCCAACTGCTGCATACAAGAAACACATCTAATCTTCAAAGATAGACATTACCTCAGGATAAAGGGTTGGGAAATGATTTTCCAATAAAATGGAACCAAGAAGCAAGTAGGTGTGGGTATCCTAATATCTAACAAGGTAGACTTCGAACCAAAATCAATCAAAAGAGGTAAGACAGTCATTTCGTATTCATCGCAAGAGAAATCCATCAACACAAAGTCTCAGTTCTGAACATCTATGCCCCTAATACAAAGGCACCCACATTTGTAAAAGAAACACAACTAAAACTCAAAGCTCATATAAAACCTCACACACTTATAGTGGGAGACTTCAATACACCACTCTCAACACGAGACAGGACCACAAATCAGAAACTCAACAAAGAAATAAAAGAACTTACAGAAGTTATGTCTCAACTGGAGTACAGACATTTATAGAACATTCCATCCAAACACAAAAGAATATACCTTCTGTGCTCCACATGGAACCTTCTCTAAAATCAACCACATAGTAGGTAGCATAACAATCCTCAACAGATACAAGAGAATAGGAATAGTCCCCTGTATCTTATCGGACCACCATGCTTTAATATTGGAATTCAACAACAACACAAATAGCAGAAAACCTGCAAACCTGGTTCAAAGAAGAAATAAAGAAAGAAATTAAGGACTTTCTAATATTCAACAAGAATTAGGACACAACATAACTGATCTTATGGGATAACTTGAAAGCAGTGCTATGAGGGAAGTTCATTGCACTAAGTGTCCATATGAAGATAACAGAGGATAGTCACATAAGAGAAATAACCGCTGAACTGAAAGCCTTAGAACAGAGAGAAGCAGACTCACCCCATAGGAGTAGGCGCCAGGAAATAATCAACTTGAGGGCTGAAATCAACAAAATAGAAACCACAAAAACAATACAAAAAATCAATGCAACGAAAAGTTGGTTTTTTGAGAATCAACAAAATAGACAAACTTTTATACACATTAATGAAAAAGCTGAGAGAGAACATGCAAATTATCAAAATTAGAAACGAAAAGGGGAACATAATAACAGACACAGAGGAAATCCAGACAATTTTCAGGTCATACTCTGAAAATCTGTATTCCACAAAAATTGAAAATTCAAAGGAAATGGACAAATTTCTGGATATCTATAACTTACCAAAATTAAATCAAGAACAGACAAACAAATAAAATAGACCTATAACCCTCAATGAAATAGAAGCAGTCATCGAAACCTTCCAACTAAAAAAAGTCCAGTGCCAGATGGATTCAGTGCACAATTCTACCAGATATTCAAGGAAGAAATAATGCCAATACTCCTCAAACTGTTCCACAAAATAGAAGGAGAAATTCATTGCCAAACTCTTTTTATGAGGGCAAAACAATCTTGGTACTCAAGCCTCCCATAGACTCAACTAAGAAAGAAAACTACAGACCAATATCCCTGATGAACATCGACGCAAAAATACTCAATAAAATAATCGCAAACAGAATTCAAGAAAACATCAGAGAAATCATCCACCATGACCAAGTAGGCTTCCCTGGAATGCAGGGATGGTGTAACATACAAAAATCTATCAGCGTGATCCACCTTATAAACAAACTGAAAAAGAAAAACCATATTATTATCTCCCTAGATGCTGAAAAAGCCTTCGACAAAATTCAACACCATTTCATGATAAAGGTCTTGGAGAGATTAGGAATAATAGGAATATAGATAAACATAATAAAAACAATATACAGCAAACCAACTGCCAACATCAAACTGAATGGAGAGAAACTTAAGCCAATTCCTCTAAAATCAGGAACAAGACAAGGCTGCCCTCTCTCTCAATATCTCTTCAATATCATCCTGGAAGTTCTAGCTAATGGTATAAGACAACAAAAGGAGACCAAGGGGATCAAAATTGGAAAGGAATAAATCAAACTGTCTCTATTTGCAGATGATATAATAGTTTACATAAGCTACCCAATAAACTCTACCAGGGAACTCCTACAAGTGATAAACACCTTCAGCAAACTAGTAGGATACAAGATAAACTCAGAAAAAATCAGTAGCCCTACTTTTATCAAATGAAAAAGAGACAGAGAAAGAAATCAAAGAAACATCACCCTTTACAATAGCCACAAACAACATAAAGTATCTTGGTGTAACGCTTACCCAGGATATATTTATATGATCAAAAATCACTCCAAACTGTGCAGATGTTTAGTAAAAAACCACGGATAACAAATACCAAGATACAGATGACATGTCTATAAATCCCAATTTATGCCTGTTTCCCCCACATAATTAGTAATGGGACATCTTCTTTCTTTTAAGGAAATTCTGATATCAGTGATAAATTATGTTGTCATCTTAGGTATAGAACAAACAATAAAAATCAAAATTGGAACTAAAAGGAGACACATTGATAGAAAGGAATTTTCATATCCCTTTAAGACAATGGCAAATGAATATTGTTGTCTACAAAAAAGTAGTTATATACAACATGAATTCTTAGTATTGATATGGAAGCATATCAAGATTGAGTCAGGGTAGAATTCTGCACCAACACCATCTGCCCTGAAGCTTTTGTTTTGGTTAGGAGACATAAATGATTGCTTCTATTTCATTAAGAGTTTTAGGTCAATTTAAATTGGTCATCCATTCTTGTTTTAATTTTGGTAAGTGATATATATATCCAGAAAATATCCATTTCCTTTGACCTTTTGAATTTTGTGCAGTACATGTTTTCAAATTATGACCTGAAGATTATCTGGAATTCCTACTTGTCCATTGCTATGTTACCCTATATAATTCTGATTTTGTTAATTTTCATGTTTTCTCTCTGCCTTTTGGTGTGTAAGGATTTGTGTGCAATTTTAAATTTAGTAATGTTTGTTTTATGAATGTGGGTTTCTTTGTATTTGGGGCAGAGATGTGTATAATTGAGACTTCGTCTTGATGGGGTTTTCCTGTGATGAACAAGAAATGAACTTCTTCATCCCTTTTGATTGATTTTAGTTTAAAGTCTAATATCTTAGATACTCAGATTGCTACAACAGCTTGCTCCTTGGGTCCATTTGATTGTAAAATTGTTGCAAACCTTAACACTGAAGTAACTTCTGCCTTTGAAGTATGTTTGAATTATGTTTCCTTTCTGCAGCAGAAAGATGGTTTCTGTCTTCCTATCTTTTCTGTTATCCTTAGTATTTTAATAGGTGATTAAGACCATTAGTATTGAGGGATATTAATGTCTATTGATTGTTAATTCTTGTTTGTTTTGGTGGTGGTAGTGGTGGTGGCATTGAGTGTGGATTTATCTCCCATTATTCTTTTAGCTTTTGGAAAATGAGATTATCTATTGCCTATGGTTTTGTGGCTGTAGTTGACTTCTTTGGGTTTGAATTTTCCCTTCAGGACTTTATGGCTGGATTAGGTGATATGTGTTGTTTATTTTTTGGGGGGTGGTTTAAAATTTTAATATAGTATATTTATTTATTTTTATTTTACATACTGGTCCCAGTTCCCACTCCTTCCCTCTCTCCATCCCTCTTTCACTTTCTCCCACACTGTCATGCCACCCATCAGCCACGCTCCCCTCCCACCCCCATCACACATGTAGGGTTATGGCATCAAGGAGGGGTCATCTATATCTGTCAAGTCATTTGGAGTATGGACTAGGCCTTCTCTCCTGTCTCTAGATGAAAGGAGTACTTCCATGGGGAATGTTGCCCCAAAGTCAATTTGTGAACCAAGAATACATCCTGGTTACATTGTCCGAGGTCCCTTAGACTGCTCAGTCCTTCTAGAAGAGACCCATGTTTGGGGAGTCTGAATCAGTCCCATGATTTATTCCCAGCTATCAGTCTGGGGACCCATAAGCTCCTCCTTGTTCAGGTCAGCTGTCTCTATGTGTTTCTGCAACCTGCTCTTGTCTTCCCCCTCTGCATCTGGATCCCAGTTAGGCTCAGTGTTTAGTTGGGTATTTGCTTCTCATCAGGTACTAGATGAGGTCTCCATGATGTTAGATAAGTTAATTGTTGATTTCATTATCAGGGAAGGGCATTTAAGGTAGCCTTTTGACTGTTGCTCAGTTTATTAGTTGAGGTCAGTCTTATAGCTCTCTGGACATTTCTCTAGGTTCAGTTTTCTCTTCAAATCTATAATGACAACCTCTTTTGTGGTCTCTCTCTGTGTGTCTCTGTCTCTGTATCTCTCTCTTTATCTCACTCTATCTGTTCTCTCATCTTTTCCTCCCCAACTCAATCTTCCTAGTCCCACATGCATTCTTCTCCTCCCCTTCTCCTAGTTTCCTCTCCACTCACTGCCCTCCCACTTCCCATATGCTCTGAAGCTCTTGTTCCTTCCCAACTCTGTGAGGGATGTTACATGAATCTCTTACAATCCTCCTTGTATCATAGTTTCTCTGGTAGTGTGAATTATAGGCTGGTGATTCTTTGATTTATGTCTAAAATCCTAATATGGATGAGTACATACCATGCTCCTCTTTTTGTGACTGGTTTACCTCATTCAGTAGGGTCTCTTCAAGTTCCATCCACTTGCTTGTGAATTTCAAGATGCCATTGTTTTCCCCCACAAAGTAGTATTTCATTGTGTAACTGTGCCACATCTTCTTTATCCATTCATCAGTTGAGGGGCATCTATGTAGCTTCCAGATTCTTACTATTATGAATAATGCTGCTATGAAAATAGTTGAGCACTTATCTTTTTTGCATGGATGTGGATCATTTCTGTATATGCCTAAGAGTGTGATTGCCCAGTACTGTGGAAGACTGATTCCCATTTTCCTGAAAAAATGCCCTAATGATCTCCAAGATGGCTGTACAAAATTGCACTCCCATCAGGAGAAGAGGAGTATTCCTCTTTCTTCACATCCTCTCCAGCATAAGTTGTCATTGGTGTTTCTAATTTTAGACATTCTGGCACAAGTAAGATGGTATATCAAAGGTGTTTTGATTTGCATTTCCCTGATGGCTAAAGATGTTGAGGACTTTCTTAAGTGTCTTTTCAGACGTTTTGATTCATTTCCTGTATTGAGAGTTCTCTATTCAGTTTTTTAATGGGGTTATTTTGTGTTTTATTGACTAGTTTCTTGAGATCTTTGTGTATGTTGGAAATTAGCCCTCAGTCAGATATGGGATTGGAGTAGATCTTTTCCCAGTCTGTGGACTGCCCTTTGTTCTTGTTAACTGTGTTCTTTACCTTACAGAAGCTTCTAAGTTTGAGGAGGCCCCTCCCTTTTTAATTGTTAATCTCAGTGTCTGTGCTACTGGAGTTATTCTCAGGAAGTAATCTCCTGTACCAGTTTGTTCAAAGGAACCTCCTACTTTCTATTCTAAGAGGTTAAGTGTGGCTGGATTTATGTTGAGATCTTTGATCCACTTGGACTTGAGTTTTGTGCATGGCAATAGACATGGGTCTATCTGCAGTCTTCTACACACCATCATAGTTGTGCCAACAACATTATTGAAAAAGGTTTCCTCCTTCCATTGTATACTATTAGCTGTTTTGTCAAAAATCAGGTTTTCGTAGGTGTGTGGGTTAATATTAGGATTTTCGATTCAATTCCATTGGTCTACCTGTCTATTTTTGTTCCAATATGAGGCCGTTTTCAGGACTATAGCTCTGTAGTAGATCTTAAAGTCAGGGATGGGATAGTGATGCTTCCTGAAGTGAAGTGCCTTTATTGTACAGGGTTGTTTTGTCTGTCCAGTCTCTTTTGCTTTTCCATATAAAGTTGATTATTTTCCCTTCAAGTTCAGTGAAGAATTGTGCTGGGATTTCCATAGCTATTGTATTGAATCTGTACATTGCTTTTGGCAAAATTGCTATTTTTACTGTTTATCCTATGTATCCAAGAGCATGGGAGATCTTTCTATTTTCTGAAATTTTCTTTAAATTCTTTAAGGACACAAATTTATTATATAGTTCTTCTCCTTGTTTGGTAAGCATTACCCCAAGATATTTAATGTTGTTTGTGGCTATGGTAAAGGGTGATGTTTCTCAGATTTCTTTCTCAGCCCCTTTGTCATCTGAAAAAAATAAGGCTACTGAGTTGTTTTTGTTTGTTTGTTTGTTTGTTTTTTAGTTTATCTTGTATCCTACTAGGTTGCTGAAGGTGTTTATCAGCTGTATGAGTTCCATGTTAGAGTTTTTTGGATCACTTATGTAAACTGTCACATCATCTGCAAATAGTGAAAGTTTGACTTCCTCCTTTCCAATATGTATCACCTTCAGCTCCTTTTTTTGCCTTATTGCTTTAGCTAGAACTTCAAGTACAATATTGAAGCAATATTTAGAGAGAGGGCAGCCTTGTCTTGTTCCTGATTTTAGAATAATTGCCTTAAGCTTCTCTCCATTCTGTTTGATGTTGGCTGTTGGTTTATTGTATATTACTTTTAATATGTTTAGATATGTTCCTGTTATCCATGATCTCTCCAAGACCTTTATCATGAAAGGGTGTTAAATTTTGCCAAATGCTTTTCAACACCTAGAGGGATGATCATGTTTTTTTTTTTTTTTTTTTTTTTTTTTTTTTTTTCAGATTGTTTATATGGTGTTTCACTTTGATAGATTTTCATATGTTGAACAATTCCTGCAAGCCAGGGATGTAGCCTACTTTGTCATGGTGGATGATTTCTCTGATGTATTCTTGGACTCGGTTTTCCAGTATTTTACTGAGTATTTTTGAATCAGTTTTCATGAGGGATATTGGTTTGTAGTTTTGCTTCCTAGTTGTGTATATATGTGGTCTGGGTACCAAGGAGATTGTGGCCTCATAAAAAGAATGTGGTGATGACCTTCTGTTTCTATTGTGGGAACAATTAGAGGAGTGTTGGTATTAGCTCTTCCTTGAATTTCTGGAAGAATTCTACACTGAATCCCTCTGGCCCAGGGCTACTTTTGGTTGGGAGGCATTTGATTACTGTTTCTATTTCATTATGGATTATTATAGGTCTATTTAAGTTGTTTATTTGTCCTTGATTTAATTTTGGTAAGTGATAGTTATGCAGAAATTTGTCCATTTGTACAGGTTTTCAAAATATGACCTAAAAATTGTCTGGATTTCCTCTGTGTCCATTGTTATTTCCCCCTTTTCATTTCTGATTTTGTTAATTTGCATATTATCTCACTGCTTTTTGGTTAGTTTGGATAAAGGTTTGTTTACCTTGTTGATTATCTTGAAAAATCAACTATTTTTTCCATTGATTTTTTTTTTTTTGTATTTTTTTCTGGTTTCTACTTTATTGATTTCAGGCTTCAAATTGATTATTTCCTTGCATCTGCTCCTCTGGCATCAGTTTGCTTCTTTTTTTGTAAAGCTTTCAGTAATGTTGTTAATTCTCTAATTTGACTGTCCTTCGTTTTCTTCATATGGACACTTAGTACAATGAACTTCCCTCATAGCACTGCTTTCAAGGTGTCCCATAAGTTCAGATATGATGTGTCCTCATTATCATTGAATTATTTATTTCTTCTTTGACCCAGGTATGGTGCAATTGTGCATTTTTCAGTTTCCATGATTTTGTAGGGGTTTGCCATTTGTGTTGTAGTTGAATTCCAACTTAACATGGTTGTCTGATAAGAAACAGGCGACTATTGTTACTTTTTTGTATCTGTTGAGGTTTGTTATGTCACCTAGTATGTGTCTGATTTTAGAGAAATTCCATGTGGAGCAGAGAACAAGGTATATTCTTTTGTGTTTGGATGGAATGTTCTATACATGTTTGTTGAACCCAATTGAGACTTAACTTCTGTTAGTTCTTTTGTTTCTTTGTTATGTTTCTGACTGGTGGTCCAGTCTAGTGGTGAGAGTGGGGAGTTGAAGTCTCCCGCTGTGTGTGAGATTTTATGTGAGCCTTGAGTTTTAGTAGTCTTTTTTATGAAAGTGGGTACCTTTGTATTTGGGGCATAGATGTGCAGAAGTGATACTTTGTGCTGATGGATTTCTCCTGTGATGAATACAAAATGACCGTCTTCATCTCTTTTGATTGATTTTGGTTTAAAGTCTAACTTGTTATATATTAGGGTAGCCACACCTGCTTGTTTCTTGAATTCATTTGATTGGAAGATCTTTTCTCATTACCCCTTTATCCTGGGGTAATGTCTATCTTTGAAGCTTAGGTGTGTTTCTTGTATGCAGCAAAAGGATGGGTGTTGTCTTCATATTCATTCTGTTAGCCTGTGTCTTTTTACAGGTGAGTAAAATCATTAATGTTGGGGCAAAGTAAGGACCTTTGATTGTTAATGTTTGTTTGTTTAGATTTGTTGTTGGAGGTGGTATTGTGAATATATTTGCCCTGCTTTATCCTTGTGTTCTGGTGAAGTGGGATTATCTATATCTCTTGCCCATAACTTTGTGAGCATAGTTCTCCACCTTGGGTTGGAGTTTTCCTTCCAGAACTTTCTGTATGGCTGGATTTGTAGATACGTATTGTGAAAATCTGCCTTTGTCATTAGATATCTTGTTTTCTCTGTCTATAGTTATTGAGAGTTTTTCTGGTTATAGCAGTCTGGGCTGGCATGGTATGTGTTGTTTAAACCTGGTTTTGTCATGGCATTCTTGGTTTCTCCATTTATATTGATTGAAAGCATTGCTGGGTATAGTAGTCTGAGCTGTCATCCATGGTCTATTAGTGTCTGTAGAATATCTATCCAGAACCAGCTGTTTTTCAGAATTTTCATGGAGAATTCAGATATAATTGTCATAGGTTTGCTTTTATATGTTACTTGGCCTTTTTCTTTTGCAGCTCTTAATATTCTTTCTTTTTTCAGTATGTTTGGTGTTTTGATTATTATGTGTTGAGCAGACTTTTTTTGTTGTTCACTATATTTGTTGTTCTGTATGCATCTTGTTCTTTCATTGGCATGTTTTTCTTTAGGTTGGGAAAAGTTTCTCCTAACATTTTGTTGAATATATTTTCTGTACCTTTGAGTTGGGTTTCTTCACCTTTTTATATACCTATTAATCTTACGTTTGTTCTTTTCACAGTGTATTTCATAGATATTTTGCTTTTAGGATTTGTTACATTTAAGGTTTTCTTTGGTCGATGAATCTATATCTCTTAGTGTAATATCAACACCTGAGATTCTCTCTTTGATCACTTATATTCTGTTGATTATGTTTGCATCTATTCCTGATTATTTACCCAGTGTTTCTATTTCCACCTTTCACTCTGACTGTATTAATTATTTTGTTGCGGTTTTTTGTTGTTGTTTTTATTTTGTTCTGTTTTTTTTTTTTTGTTTGTTTCTATATCAACCTTCAAACCTTGCACTGTTTGAATTATTTCTTCCAATTTTGGGGTTTTCTTTCTTCCATTTCTTTAAATCATTTTCTCGTTTCTCTTTTTGGGGTCTCTATAATCTTCATTGAGTTGCTTTTAGGTCATTCTCTTCTGCTTCATCTGTGTTGAGATATTCAGGTCTTGCTGGTGTGGAGTATCTAGACTCTGGTGGTGTCATATTGATCTTTCTGTTGTTGACTAAGTTTTTATCCTTTCATCTACCCATACTTTCTTCCAGTGCATAACATGGGTCTCCCTCTCTCCTGGTGGTTATGGGACCAAGCTACTGTTCTCGTTGGTAAAAGTAGTTCCAATACTCTGTTGGATCTCTGTAAGGAGTAGGTTTATCTGCCTGCTGCTGGTCTTGTCTCGCCACTGAGCCAGCCCCAAATAACGCACAGAGACTCTGTATTTGATATAATAATGTGGGCCAGGTACTAGTTTCTTATTGACTGTCTTAAGTATTAACCCATTTCTGTTAATCTAAGTATTTCCACATGTTTTCATATTACCGGAGAGTCTGCTCTCCCCCCTCTCCATCTTGACTCCTCCTTTCTAATTCCTATTTCTTCCTTGTCCCCTAGTCCCTCCTCTCATGCTTTCCTATTGGCCAACACTACTTTATTCATTAACCAGTATGAGAAACAAATTACAGAATGAAATCACCCATCATCTCCTCTTTTTTTGTCTAAAATAAAAAGAAGGGTTTTAACCTTAACATAACAAAATATATCAACAGTTATCAAATAAGAATCACAGTTAACAATATTTAGTCCATTAATATTTAGCAAGATTTGAAGACAATATTCCATCATCAATCCTATCTTTGTGTGTCTAGAGTCTATATAATGTATCTTTAATCCTAACTAAGGAAAACTATTACCATAACTATTTGTCTTCAAATCCCTCAAAGACCACAGAAGGATAATATATAAACTCTACAAATGACAGAGACAACTCTGCTGGTCAGTCACCCAACGTTCTTCTGTAATGGTCCATCTTCAGCCCATAGTCCATAGTGTGTCTGGCAGACTCCTCAGCATAGCAGCAAACTTTAAACTGTCCACCTGTATTGGAAGTTTGTCAGTCACTTTTCTCTATGTCCTGTAGAATATCTGGCAGACTCTTCCATGAAGCAGGAACTCTGTGGCAATGTCCATCTTGAATCAGCAGTCACTTTTCTGTGGGTACTGCATGTTCAGTTTATACAGCATAAAGTCACACAGTCCAGACAAGAGCAGTATCTTGTCCAAATGGCTAGTCTTGCCATATTGAAAGCAAACTCCAGAACCTGTTTCTTTAATGTCCATCTTCCTTTCTGACGCAGGTGGTGTTGCCAGGAGCAATTGTGCCTCACTGTGTAACTTTTATCTGTCCTGGAATTCACTCTGTGGACCATGCTGGCCTTGAACTCACAGAGATTCGACTGCCTCTGCATCCTGAGTACTGGGATTAAAGGTGTTTGCCACCACTGCCAGCTCCTGTCTTTTAAAAACCATTTTATTTCTTTTTTCTCACAAGCCTACCTATATTTTAGAACACACTGTAAACCTTTTGTGCTTTTTCTTAATGTGAATCAGTCTTTACTGTAAATCTTTATCTTTTTCTTGCCACGAGTCTTTTATCTGGTAAACAACGACATTGCTAAAATGAAAGTCATAGTTGTTTCTTCCACAGTTTATCAAACATGGCGGCTATTTTACCCCTAGAACTGAGAGCTGTGCTCACTGCCTTGGTCTGAGCTGCCATCCAGCAGCATGCTGCTGGCTTGGAGATGTGGTCACTGCCATTGCCAGCTCTCATACATACCAATGAATTGTTAGCAGACTTTCTTAAAATCGTTGCAGTTTTTTGCCACTTATGCTGAGTCAGGAAACTTTCCTTAAAGGAGCCGCAAAAATATCTACTTGTCTCTCACAAAACAGAGTCCAAACCAGAGAAATGCTGCTACCAAGAAACCTTGCTTGTCTCTGTTCTATTGTTTCTAAAACCCTTTCTTAAGCTTTTGTTAAATTTTAAGTGGAAGTTCTTATTAGCCATGTTGAGGTGCCATACTGTTATGAGTAAGGTTTTTCCTGCTGGCCTGGTCCCACCTTGGTGCCAGCCCCAAGTAACATACAAAGAATCTGTATTTGATATAAATGCTGTTGGCCATTTACTGGTTTATTATACTCAAAAGAACTTTAAGATAGAAGAAAATACGATGAAAGATAAAGAAAAAGAATGCACCCAAATTAACATTATGAGATAAAATAACCCCCAAAATGCCATGTTGATTTTCTTCTTTTTTTTTTGCTTGATTGTTTTTATTTAATTTTTCTATTTTAATATTTTTCTTATTTTATATATCAATTCCATTTCCCTCTACCTCCCATCCTCCCATGGCTGCCACAGACTCTCCACCATCCCATCCCCAATCCACTCCCCAGAGCTGATGAGGCCTTCAATGAGGTATCATCAAAGTCTGTCAAATCATTAGGAATAGTGCCCATGCCCTCCCTCATGTCTCTAGTCTAAGGGAGTATTCCTCCACGAGGAATGGGCTACTACAATTCATTCCTGAACTAGGGATACATCCTGGTTCCATTGTCAGATTATCATAGACTGTCCAGTACTCCTAACTAATACCAACATTCAGGGTGTCTGCTTCTGTCCTATGCTCATTTCCCAGCTATCAGCTCCCTGTTGTTCAGATCAGCTGTTTCTGTTGATTTTTCCAGCTTGGTCTTAATCCCTTTGCTCATCACTCCTCCCTCTCTGCAATTGGATTCCATGAGTTCAGCTCAGTGTTCAGCTGTGGATATCTGCTTCTGCTTCCATCAGCTACTAGATGAAGGATCTAGAATGGCTTATCAGGTAGTCATCAATCTCATTATCAGGGAAAGACATTTAAGGTAGCCTCACCCCTATTGCTTAGATTGTTAATTGGGGTCATCTTTGTAGGTCTCTGAACATTTCCTTAGTGAGAGATTTATCTTTAAACCTATAATGCCCCCCTCTATTATGGTATGTCTTTTCTTGTTTTTTCTATTCTTCCTGTGATTCAATTTTATTGCTCCCTCATGTTCTCCTATCCCCTCCCCTTCTTCCTTTTTTGTCTCCTAACTTCTTCTCTCTGTCCCCACTCCACCCATGCTCCCAATTTGTTAAGGATATCTTGTCCCTTTCTTCTTCTGTGAGGGACCATGCATGTCTCTCTTAAGGTCCTCTTTGTATCCTAACTTCTCTGGAGGTGGGGACTGTAGGCTGGTGACCCTTTGTTCTATGTCTAAAATCTATGTATGTGTAAGTACACACCATGTTCATCATATTGTGACTGGGTAACCCTATTCAGGATGGTTACTTCTAGTTCCATCCATTTGCGTGCGATTTCAAGATTCCAAGTATTTTTTTCTATGGACAATTAACTTATAATCATGGAACCTACCCTGAAGAGTGATTAGTTTCCCTAGTGAAACTCTCTTGGAGAAATCTAAGTTTTTGTTTGCATGTAGCTATTGATTAGACTTAGCTTCTGTGTTAGGAATGGAGACATATGTTTACTTCTTTCAACTTCAGGGCTCTATATTGTGAAGACACATGTTGGCACTGTAAATTCTGCCACAGTCTCAGAGTTTATATATGCATATGCACCAGCCATGTTCATCTAGAAAGCCTTGCTTCCTTGGTGACCTCAATCCTCTGTGGATGTTTTTCACCCTTTCTGCTTCCAATTCTTCAGAGTTCCATGAGCACTTTCAATTTTATTATTTGATTTTATTTTCTCTATATAGGTGAATTGACTGCATAAATGCCTGTGTACCATTTGTGTGAACCATCAGAGGCCAGAAGATGGCATTAGATCTCCTGCAACTAGAGTTACAGACAAGTGAGCCACCATGAGAGTGCTGGGAGATAAACTCATGTCCATTTAAAGAGAAGCCGGTGCTCTTAACCACTGAGCTATCTATTCAGCCAAAGATTTTTATTTTTATTTGTGTGTGATATATATGTGCAGTTGCCCAACAAGGACAATAGCTGTTAGATTATGTAGAATTTGAACTACAGGTGAATTTGATCCCCTAGACATGAATGCTGGAAACCAAACTCTAGTTCTCTAAAAAGAACAACAAGCACTCTTAACTAATGAGCCGTCTGTTCAGACCCTAGTTTTAAATTGTAAGGCAATGATTTAGTCCATATTATTAACTTTCTAACCCATGCTAAATGGAAAAAATCAGTATGCAGTATAGAAAACTTATAATAATGTAAAAATTGAAACAGGAAACATTGAAAAATGTTAATAGTCTGATGAAATCTGAGGGTGTGAAGAATAATGGAATAATACTGGTAAGGTTCCAGCAAGTGTATACTAAAATGTTGTGGGGAAATTCATAATTTCTGAGACATAATAGCTTATGCCTCTAAAAGAGTAAAACAGGAGGCTGAGCTCATAGATGAGGCTTCTTTGTTCATTATTAACAAGAAACAGAAAGCAATAACAGAACATTGTGCTAGGTTTGAAGTTCCAAATCACTAAAGTAACCTGCTTTTTCAATTAGACCCTAACATAGAAAGTTTTCAGAATGTCCCCAAAGTCCCTCTGAGCCAAATCTGGGAACAAGAGCTCATTATTAGCTTTGCTGTGTTTCATGGTGTTACCAATGTATTTGTCTCAGGATATTTAACTTACTAGAAAAAAAAGACATTAGTAATATTAATACTATTTCTAAATGTGGAATTATGACACAACAAGTGCATGTGTCATGGGTCTTAAAGTAACAAAAGTTATAGAATTTATCTCCATATGATATTCTCTCCACATAAAAGATTTATTAGAATGGCTTACAGACTATGGTGCAGATAATCTAACAATGGCTGCCTATAAACAGGAAGCTGAAGAATCCCATTGTTGGTCAGTATACAAGGCTGAGTATCTTAGTTTATCTTCGTTATACACCAGATTCCTGAAGAAGTAGGCTGTAATTGCAGCAAAGGAATATACTTGCTGGCAAGAACAAGAGCAAGCAGGCAGAGCAAGTGAGAGAATGGACCAGTTCCTTCATCCTCATCATTTATATAGGCTTCCAGCAGAAGGTGTGGTCTAGACTAAAGATGGATCTTCTTAGCTCAAAGATATGGATAGATGAAAAGTGGGTTTCCTAGTTCAAATTATTTAAGAAACTAATCAGCAGTATGAGGGTGCCCACTCATTTGAGTTTTAGTTAATTTCAGATGTATTAAAGTTGTCCACCAATAGTAGCTATCACAAATGATTTCTGTTAAGTCCTCATTCCCATGAACAAAGAATAATGAGAAGAAAAAAAAAAACATTTAGCTTTAGAGAAAATTATTTTAATGGTCCCACAGCTTTGAGTCTTTTGGGTAAAAGTGAAAGTGATTACATGTGATCACAGAGGAGCCTACACTAAAGGACAAGGGTGAGGAAGAAATCTCTGATGTGAATTACAGAATTCTCAGATGAAGAAATCAGTAAGGTAGAAAAAATAAACTAAATTGGGAAATTACAAAAAATATGTTTCCACAAGGATCCAATTTTGATACTGAAATGTTTCAAGAACCTGTCAAAGTTAACAGAAAAATAAAATTAATAGATATGCTAGGGAACAATATGTTTATAAGAGAAGGCAACAACTGTATCAACAACATATTTCCAGCACAAGGATAGAAAACTAAACGACATTTTGATTCTAAATAAGTGAGCTACTAACTTTCAGAAGTGATTTTCAAACATCTTTTGTAAGGAAATAATTAAGTAAATGAAAAATCTAATTTAATAAAAAAATATTATATTATGTGAGGAGCCATGCACCCTAGTTTCTAACCAATATATGAGGTTTTGTACAACTGGTCTGTAGATGAGGAGAAGTTCATGAGTACAGTCTCAATGAGCAAGGACCAATGAACTTCCAGAAAGCACAGAAAGAATACTTCAGGGACACCATGGCCTTCATGCTCTCTTTTCACTCTTACTATTGATGATTGTCTCAGTGGTTTTACTGTCATTTTGTCACCCATGCATAGAACAGATGCAATCATTCCCAGAAACCCATTTTTTTCTAAAAAAAAATATCCTCTCAAATTTTTTAGGAGTTAGTGCTTCAAGTTTCTTGTCTATGGATGCCAGCTGCCAGTTATTAATCAATGCTGACAGGATCAGAGGCGGATCATCCCTATTTTACTTTTGTAAAGACAGGATGTGTATGCCTCAATATTTGGCCATACTTGCCAAAAGATAAGTGCTGTTTTTGTTTCAAAGAGGCTTTGATGTAAAAATTGGGAGAAAACGTTTGTTTTGCCAAAGGTTAGCATTAGAGGGTGGGATAAACTTGTTTGTTGGTAGGGAAAATCATGTAATAAAATATCTATTATTTATACAAGTGTTGAGTAACACTACTGCTGGGGATATATGAAGAAATCTCTACTGAGCTCACATAAAGAAGCAAGGACAGACCAAAACGTATATATACTCAAATTCCAACTTGGCGTGCCATGAGATGTATTTTTGAGGGGGGTGGAGTTGCCTGTAAGACTATTTGTAAGGAGTTACAATAGCAGAAACTAAAGAGAGTTGAATCAAATAAAGCCTACCTGAGCACCCATGAACGATCACAAAACCGAGAAATCGAGAGCTCAGTGCAAAACTTGCACAGAGCTTGACACGTTCATCTACTTTTCTTTCAAGGAGTTCAGATGGTTTGAACCACTCCCATGTATTATGTCTTTCAGAAGATTATGCATGGGTAGGGAGGAGTTTCTTATATATGGACAGTTTCAGGGAATTCCTGAGGCTATTGTATTGTTTTCTTCCTTGGGTAAATAAGATTTCTTAAAGTATTTTCTTACCTCCTTTCAGAACATCCCATTTCTTTTCCCCCATTTTTATTATTAATATTTTTACTTATTTTACATATTGATCCCAGTTCCCTCAACCTCCCTTCCTCCCATGCCCTGCAGAAGCCCCTGCCAACCCTTCTCCCATACACTTCACATGGAGGATGAGGCCTTCAATGAGGTGTATTCAAAATCTGTCAAGTCACTTGGGGTAGGGTCTAGGCCCGCCCCTCTGTCTCTAGGTTAATAGAGTATTCCTCCATGGGAAATGGGCTCCTGAATTCCATTTCTGATCTAGGTATACATCCTGATTCCATTACCAGAGGTACCATAGTCTTCCTAGGACTCCTAACCGAGACCCATATTCACAGTGTCTGGGCCAGTCTTATGTGGTTTCCCAGCTATCTGTCTGGGGTCCATAATCTCCCCCTTGTTCAGATAAGCTGGTTCTGTGGGTTTATCCAGCCTGGTCTTGACTCCTTAGTTCATCCCTTTCCCCCCTCTCTGCAACTGGATTCTAGAAGTTTGTCTCAGAGTTCAGCTGTGTCTGCTTCTACTTCCATCAGCTACTGGATGAGGGCTCTAGGACAGCATATAATGTAGTCATCAATCTCATTATCGGGAAAGGGCACTTAAGGTAGCCTCTACACTACTGCTTCGATTGTTAATAGGGACCATAATTGTAGGTGTCTGAACATTCTGTAGTGTTATATTTCTCTTTAAACTTATAATGCCCCCACTCTATTACAGTATCTCTTTTCTTGTTTTGTTTTTCTTTTTTTTTTTTTTTTTTTTTTTTTTGCTTTTCTTCCCCTGACAATTTTACTGATCTCTCGTGTTCTCCTCTCTCCTACCATTCTCTCCTTTTATTTCTCATAACTTTTTCTCTCTGCTCCACTTGCTCCCAATTTGTTCAGGAGATCTTGTTCCTTTCACATTCTCTAAGGAGCCATGTATGTTTCTCTCTTATGGTCCTACTTATATCATAACTTCCTGGCAGAGTGGTTTATAGACTGGTAATCTTTTGTTCTATGTCTAAAATCCATATATGAGTGAGTACATACCATGATTGTCTTTTTGTGACTGGGTTACCTCACTCAGGATGGTTTCTTCTAGTCCCATCCATTTGCCAGTGATTTTCACGATTCCATTGTTTTTTTTTTTTTTTTCTGCCACATTTTTCCATTCTTCAGTTGAAGGACATCTAGGTTGCTTCCATGTTTTGACTATCACAAATAATGCCACTATGAACATAGTTGAATGAACGTCTTTGCTGTATGTATGTACATCTTTTGGATATATGCCTAAGAGTGGAATTGCTGGGTCTTGTGCTAATGAACTGCCATACTGATTTCCAAAGTGGCTATATGAATTTGCACACCCACCATCAGTGGAGGAGTGTGCCTCTTTCTCCACATCTTTTCCAGCATTAACTGTCATTGGTGCTTTTCATTTTAGCCATTCTAACAGGTGTAAGATGGTTATCTCAGAGTTGTTTTGATTTCCATTTCTCTGATGGCTAAGCATGCTGATCACTTTCTTAAGTGCCTTTCAGCCATTTTAGATTCCTCCATGGAAAGTTATTTATTTGGTTCTGTACCCCACTTTTTAATTGGATTATTTAGTGTTTTGGTAACTAGCTTCTTGAGTTCTTTGTATAGTTTGGAAATCAGCCCTCTGTCCAATTTGGGTTTGGTAAATGTCTTTCCCATTCTGTGGGATGCCATTATTGACCTTGTCCTTTGCCTTACACAAGCTTCTCAGTTTCAGGAGGTCCCATGTATTAATTGTCAATCTCATTGTCTGTACTGCTGGTGTTATATTCAAGAAGCAGTTTCCTGTAACAATTCATTCAAGTGTAACTCCCACTTTTTCTTCTAAGAGATTCAGTGTGGTTGGATTTATATTAAGGTCTTTGATCCATTTGGACTTAAGGATTGTGCATGGATATTGATATAGATCTATCTGTAGTCTTCTACACACCATCATCCAGTTGTGCCAAACCATTTGTTGAAGATGCTTTCTTCTCTGCATTGTATAATTTTAGCTGTTTTGTCAAAAAAAGGTGTTGACAGTTGTTTGAGCTAATATCACAGTTTTCAATTCAATTATTTTGGTCTACCTGTCTATCTATGTGCCAATACCAAGCTGTTTTCATGACTATAGCTCTATAGTAGAATTTGACGTCAGTGATTGTGAATCCTCCACAAGTTTCTTTATTGTACAGCTTTGTTTTGGCTATCCTGGGTGTTTTGTTCTTCCTTATAAAGCTGAGTATTTTCCTTTCCAGGTCTATGAAGAATTGTGCTAGGATTTCCATGGGTTTTGCATTGAATCTATAGATTTTTTTTGTTAAGAGTTTCCTTCCAGGATGGTAGAATATTATCTCAGAAGAAATATTTACACAACATTGATTTCATACTAAGAAATATCTTGGGTCAATAAATATCTTAAACTATTTGAGTAAAAATAAAACAAATAAATACAAAATAATTTACTCACGAAGAATAGAATATTATCACAAAAACATTATGAGCCCGTCAACACTTATGCATATGGCCTTCCTCCTAAAGTGTTATTAAGTTAGAAATGAAGTTTTAAGATGACATTACTATCCAATAAGATCAATGACAGTACATTTTCAAAGAACACTATTCAATTCAAAGGTAATACAAAACAGCAGATACATGGAGGCATGGTATTTGATATAAGCATGATACTCATGGGCTATTATATTATATTTTCCTGAGTGTCTCAGAAAAATGAATTAACATATACCCTGACAGGGGCAAGGCTGGATTTTTGAGGCTATTCAGAAATCTTTTCTAGGAGATTTTAACTCATTTCTGGTATCCCTTCACTATGTCACACAGCTAATAATTATTGCTCCCCTTTTGTCATTTTGATTAGTTTTAGAATGGAAGCATTTCTGAAGGAACTTAACCACAGAGACTTAGTTTGGGAGCACTAATTCCAGTTAAAAGTGTGGTTTGTGGATCACAGCAAGGTTGAAAATGGGTGAAATTATGTATAAGTCTGATGACAGAACTTTGGGGAACTCTCCATCCCACTGGTCTTAATGAAACACAAGCAGCTAAGTATATACTCATCATTCATGTAAGTAGAAGATTATTTAATTTCCCCAGAGGAACAAAACTGTCCTACTATTACCATCTGGTAGATCCCTTAGTAATAGCTGGATTTGACATGCAATAATCCTGGTGTTATGACAAGTAAAACTTTTCAAGTGTCTCATACACAAATATACAGCAATGATTTAGTAGACATTTGATGAGCTTCATACCCAAAAAATGTTATTACAGTGCAATTAATGTAATTTATATAGTCAATGAGAGTTGAAAAGGATTAATACTCATAGAGAAACAAGAGAGGATAGTCCATCCAAAATGTAAGACTCTATGAAAACAAAAAATAAAGAACATGAAACATTTCTGGTAATAAACACTAAATAGAAATAACAATAATAATAATTAATAATGATAAATGGCTGTCAGTGGTGGCACACACATATTTAATTCCAGCACTTAGGAGGCAGTAGCAGTTGGATATGGAGTGTTCAAGGCTAGACTGCTCTACAGTACAAGTGTCAGGAAAGACTCCAATGCTCCAAAGGGAAAACCTGTCTCACAAACCAGACAGAAAGAAGAGAGAGAGAGAGAGAGAGAGAGAGAGAGAGAGAGAGGAAGAAGAAAGAAAGGAAGAAAGAAATAGACATGTAAAATAATAAATTAAATAAAAAAATAAATTAAAGAAATAAAGAAAATTGAGTAAAACTGCTGAAAGAAATAATTGGACAAAAACTTATGGGAGAACAATATTATAAAAGATTTAAAGTTAGTAAAAATACGAAAATTTGTAAACCAAGCAAATTACTAATAAACAAAGCTCATAGTTGAATAATTGGAAATACAAAAATACAGGGAAAAGCCGTGAAAGTAAATTATGGAACAAAATATCTAACTATATGTTAGGAATACCTAAGTTGGAATATTTAATCAAGATACTAGAAAATGAAAAAAAAAAAAAAACTTCATGGCATGTAAAATCATTGGGAGAAGTCTGAATTATGAAAAAAGGGCAACTTAAAAGCTTGTAAAAAGAGAACAAATAGAGGTAAGCAAAGATTAACAAGATAAAATCATGAGTCATTGTGGAAAAAAAGAATGTAATTATTAAAGTTCTGAGTTCATTATTTCTGAAATAAAAACACTATAATCCTTGTGAGATGGAATATCAGAAGGATATTTCACTTGAAATTAGCAAGAAAAGATATAAAGTGCAAATGTGAAAGAAAAGTTAACAACATGGATTGAGATTTAATTGTAGAAATTAAGGTGAACTCAAAAGAATATAAAAAGATTAAGATAGGAAGAGGGAGCTATAGTAGACTTTTAAACATGAAGACGGATGATTTAGGGGACAAAGTGCAAAATGTACCAAAGATTTTCAAAACTCTAAGTGCCAAAGAATAGAAATAAGAAAAGTACATATCAACATATTTACTGAAAATATATTTAAATTACAGAAATGTACTCTTCAAAGGATGGATAATCACATGGACATGACAGCATCTTTGGATTCAGAAAAATGAGAGAACAGTATTTTAAAGTAATAGAGAATGTTTTTAGTTCACTATGAATAATTATTCAAACCAACGTTTGTAAATACAAATTTCAATAAATACTAACATATCTATAGAATGCTTCCTACAATTTGACATTAATTATATAAACAAACTCTAGGATATAAAAAGAGCAATTTATGTATTCTCACAGTGCTTGGTGTATATAAGTTGCTATAAATAGCAGCTGAACTGATGCAAACTGAGACAATGCTTTTTAGTGGAGTAACGGTGTCAAGGACATTGAAACCTTAGGACAAATTAAGAGTACATCCTAAATGAGGGAAGTCTACAGATTTCTATTAGTCTTTCCATCCCTTAATTCTGTATTTTCTTTAAGAATTCATACTTCTTGCCTTTGTCAATTATTTAGATTTAGCCAGGGAGGTTGCCTGTGAGGGTTGTAGACTAGAATTAAATGTCTAATGCACAAGACACCAAAATCGTTTTGTATCAAGCTTTCAAAAATCATTATAAAGGCATATGTTTCAATTATTAGTTCATAGGTTGAAAACTACTTGTGGAAAGGAAAATGTACCTTTTAGAGGGACTAATTTTAGAAGACATACTCATTGGGGAAACAGCCACTACTCAAGTTAATGAAATAATAATTCCCAAGCAGAAGTAAAAGGGCCCAATTATCTCATCTGCTTACAATGTATATTCATTCTTTCATGTTATATATTCAGCATTCTACAGTCTGGAATCAATTAAAATAATTCTAGACCCTTTTTATAAGACTTGCTGAAGAACAATAGCTCATTATACTTCTTATGAAGAGTGAATATATGAAGAAGTCTTGTTTTACCCATGGACCTTAATAAATTCATTATTTTATAGCTTTATTTTTTAACCTTGAATATATAGTGTTAATTGATCATGGTCTTTTGTTCCCATGTACAGAATCGTCTTGCATTAATTAATTATCCAGCCTCCAAGCCTCATTCCAGCTCTGTAGCAGACTTGCTTCAGATTATCCATACTCTCCATCCCCATTCCAAGGGGGAATAGACAGATTTTGCCTCTTCTCCCTCTTTGAACTAAATCAGCTCCCTGCAGTCGATCCTCACTTCTAAATATCAGCTCCCCATATGTAGAAGTACATTTTACATGGAATCCCAACTGACCACTCCAATCCAGATCCCAGAAGAATTTCTCCCTAGGCAGCTTGCAGCAATCATATTCTTCTATGAACCAGAGAGGAAGCAGGAAACAAAAGTACAAATACTAACCCCTCAACAGCAAGACCAGATATTAGTACACAGAATTACAATTTTCCCAAAACCAGACACCTAGACACTAACTTAAAATGAATAATATAGTGCTATCAGAGCCCAGTAGCCCTACCACAGCTGGCCCTGAATACTGCGACATAGCAGAAGCACAAGTAAAAGACATTAAATAGACTTAATGAATATAATATACTTTTTTAAAAAGGTAATGAATAAATCTGAAGTCAGAACTATACCTCAACCCCTGTACCTACTAGATGCTGTTCAACAAGAACCATTCACCTCCCCAACCCCTAGCACCTGAACATCTTCCCCAAGTCTAGCCCTCCCCAACAATTCCAGAAGACTACATAGGCACATGTTCAAACCACACCAGTTGGAAAATCAGGCAAAGGTCCAAACTACAATATTTGCAAGTATACGCACACAAATAGGCCACAAAGGTTGGAATAAAAGATTTGTAAATGCCACTGTAAGAATCATATTGAACAATTGAAAGAGCAATATGGCAGAACCTAGTGATCCTACAACAAAAATATCCCGAACATTCCAATGCAATGAATACACAAAACAAATTTAAAAATTACTTTCTGATGATAGCAACACTCAAAGAGGAAAAGGGAAGCATCTGTAAGGCAAAGGTACAGGCAATAAGACAAAACTGCAGCCCACAGAATGGGCAAAAGTCTTCACCAATCCTACATCTGACAGAGAGCTGATTTCCAAAATATACGAACACCTCAAGCAGCTAGTTACCAAATTGCCAAATAATCCGATTAAAATGTGGGATACAGAATTAAATAGAGAATTCTCAATGGAGGAATCTAAAATGGCTGAAAGATACTTAAGGAAGTGACGAACATCCTTAGCCATCAGGAAAATGAAAATCAAAAAATCTCTGAGATATTATCTTGCTCCTGTCAGAATGGTTAAAATCAAAAACACCCAATACAGTTTGTGTAAGAGAAGATGTGGAGAAAGGGGAATACACATACATCTCCTCTACTGGTGGGAGTGTAAACTCCTACAGCCATTTTGGAGATCAGTATGACAATTTCTCAGGAAAATGGAATTTAGTCTACCACAAGATCCAGTAATTCCACTCTTTGGCGTATACCCAAAAGATGCACATTCATACCACAAGGACATCTGTTCGTAGAACCATTATTTGTAATAGTCAGATCCTGGAAGCAACCTAGATACCCCTAAACTAAAGCATGGATAGCCATTGCAGTTTTTATTTTGAGAATTTTATCTTTAAATCTGTATCCCATTTGATCTTTTTTGTCCCTAATGTTAATTTTGACATGATTATATATGGAAAAAAAATCCCTGTTTTGAGGTGAAAGGCACCACGCTGTTAGTATTAACTCCATCTGAAAGGTAAAGTCATATTGTTGCAGGTTAGATTCCATGGACACAGAGTTCCTGAAAAACAGGTTTGGAGTTTAAAGCTTGCCTTCACAAAACAGCACATAATTTCTCAACCTGTGGGTCATGACCCCTTGGGAAAACTATGTCTCTAAAAATGTTTAAATTATGATTCATAACTGGTATAATTATAGTTATGAAGTATCAATGGAAATAATTTTATGTCTGCCTGTCACCATAACATGAGGAACTGTATTGATGGGTCTCAGCAAAAGGAATGTTGAAAACCACTGACTTAATAGAAAGTGCTCTTTAAATCAGTGTCTGTTAAATGTTATAGCATAGACGGGTGGTTAGGTATGACTAAAAAAATGAGGCAAGTGTAGATAAGACAATGAATCTTTTACTGTTTAATAAAATTCATTTTACAAATTTCTACTTTAGAACAATTGACAATGAGTCAGAAGATACATTGTCCTGCAAGAAATTAGTTCATTATTCACATTTCCTTTTTTTGCTTTAAAATAAACACAAACATTGGATTATATGGAATATAGTATATTTCTTAATTCTAACTTCTAGTATTGAGTCAAAATTCTAACTCTGAACTTGTTACGGTAAAGACATAGTGTTTATTCTTTTTGAGATAGCTAAGGACCTGGCTGAGCTAAAATATACTTTGATATACTTTGCTGATCACATTATTTAGAGCTCAAGAGAAGAAAACATTAAGAATTTACAAAATAGTAGGTAGGTTCAAGCCTTAGAATCACGACCTTACTGCTTCTAATCCTCACTGACTGGAATATATGCATATAGCAATAGGCCTTGCTTCCTCCTTAAAAGGTAGTAATAGTGTTCTAATAATTTTGGATACAAATCTGAACTTCTCAGCAAGGCCATTTATTGATTTCACATGCTTCCCTTCATATAATTTTCTAATATATTTCAGTTCCTAGAATTTGATTCAAAGTCTCAATCACACCTTTCCCTTTTGTTTCAAATCCATGTCAGATATATTTACCTGTAAATAAAAGCTTTCCCTAGAACTCTGGCTCTGTGTCTTTCTTATTTAATATATCTGTTTTCTTTGTCCAAATATTTGAATTTAATAAAATTGGACAATTAAGGCACTTGGAATTTTGGCTCTAGAGAAATAGAAAGGCTAACTAGATTTAAATGGGGACCAAAAGCAAAAATGACTGACACAATAGTTTAGAATGCAAAATGAAGGAAGAGATTAAAAGGAAGCAAAAGCATAAATACTGAAAGGCCAGAAAATTATAAGGCCAGAGGAAAGAAAACAAAACCACCAAAACAAGGTTAATTCACTACCAGGCAGCTGCTATATTAAAAGAGCTTGGGGGAAATTTTATGTTAGGAAAGTCTGATACATAAAAGTCTGAGTAGAGTAAATTTTGAGACTGTTTCAATAGTGTGTACATCTAGCTTCAGTTCACACAGATTTGAGAGTCTGTGGTCAATAGGGACTTTAAATTGATTCATCCTTGTCACTGTGCCATCATCTTTAACAAAAGATTCTATTAAATAGTTTATCTTATTTACAAAAATGCATTGTGTGTGTATTGTGTGTGCATATGTATGCATGTATGTACATTCACATAGAATGAAGTTGCATGTGGAGATCAAAAAACAACTTATTGGTGTCAGCTATAAAACTCAGGTTATCACATCTCCATGAAGTGTCTTTACCTGCTGCACCATCTCACAGGCCCAACACATGATCATTTTCAGATATCATTGAACATGTCTTAGATGGAAAATATCTTCAAATATTAATGTTAATATAAAGAAATAAAGCAGTGATAAAATCACATCTAGAGAGAAGTGATGTGACCATTCATCTGAAGGCAGGCACAAGTAGATGTTATCTGCTCAGCTTTTATGAATTTACTATACATAATAATGGATGCTTATTGTTTAAAACATCTATCTGCATAGAGTTAGGCAGTTAGTGAAAACTGTCCCAATTCTGAATATTTCTGTTAGTGTTATAATGAATATAATTCATGGTGTTTCATGTGGATATATACTTAGAGTACTGTATTTGCATCAATACATAATAATTTATTCAATTAATCCCTGGAAATTTTTTTAGCATTTGCTTTGCAAGTGTATATAATGTGATGTTTCTTTCAGCAAAGTATTACTTGAGAGCAGAAAGTTCTAAATGTATGCTTACTTGTTTTTCACAAGTCCCAAACACTGAACACAAAGTCAAATGCATGAATAAATATTTAAATAGAAAGTCAGGAAGAAAAACCACTATGATACATTAATGTAAAAACTAACATCTGAATTCAGTAAAAATTCTTATTTCTCATCTCACACTTCATTCAATACAAGAAATAATAGCTATCCAGAACCTGAGGAGGAGATAAAGTGTCCAGGAAATGTTCTTGAGTGGATGGCTGTGAAGCTTTAAAAGTATATTTATATCTACTTTTCAATAAGATGGTATTTTAATAGTCTAGAGGTTTCCTATGAGCTTTTGATTTCTATATCTTTTTTTTTCTAAATTTTGTCTACCTATTTATTTTGTCAGAATTTCATTTGTAAAGCTGAGTATTATGTATCCTTTCACTTCCTTTCTCACTTTGATCTGAATTTAATTATGTGGTGACTCACTAGTGTTAAGTCCTGCAGGAGTTTCCATTCATCATCAAGCACAGAGTACATCCCAGGGTCTCAAAATAATTGCCAGAGTAAAAATAATCTGTTTGTTTGAGTAAAACCATTGTTTCATCCCTTATTTCTATGATACATTTTATGCCTGAAGTATAATAGTGAATGTCTACAATGTCAAGCACAGTAATAAGTGATACAATTTAAAAATAGTATCAGCCTTATAACATTGAAGGAACTAATAGAAAAGCAAAAATAGTAAATGCTTATAAAATATACAATTGGTAAATCTAAACTCATATGTTTTCTTTCCGTCCTTATTAGGAATCATTCCTTTAGCCTCCCTTAGGAACTACTTTTTTTTCTGACCTTAATTTAATACTTTAAAATAGTTTACTTTCCCAAGGCCAGGTAACTTGAAAAGTGTTAGTAACAAAAGAAGACATTTGAAAATGATTCTTTTCTTTTAAAGAATTTGCCTCATGCAACTCAGGCTGTCCTTGAACTATCTACATAGTAGACATTGGCCTCAAACGCTTTCCTACCTAGTTTTTCAAGTAATTAACATCTTCCTCCAACTGCTGCTCCATGTGATTTGCCATGTTCTTTTAAACTCCATTAATACCTGAACACACACATTCTCTCTTTTTCCCTCCCCAATTTCTCCCCTCTATCTCTCTCTCCTCTCTCTGTCTCTGTCTCTCTCTCTCAAACACATACACACACAGACATACACACACATGAACTTTCAAATGTAAAATCTTAAAAATATTCTGTCTTATGGGAATGTTCTTTAATTTATTTAGCTAGAGTTCAATACCATTATCAATACCAATATGAATACTCTTCTACTTCACCTTAGACTTCCCTTTCTAAGAATTACTTTTGAAGATTGTCATATCACCATGTCAATTCATTAGCGTTTTGGAGTGTTTTCCACCTAGGGCAATGGTTTACTTATATGGTACACCTTTGAAATAGTATCATATCTTGCCAATAATCTTAGACGCCATGAAGACCAGAAGGCAGTGCTATTAAAGTATTGACTGACAAAAAAAATATGCCAATCAAGAATCCTATAACTGAAAATGGAGTCTGAAAAAATAATTTAAAAAATTAAAAATTTCAAAACAATCACAATCTGAAAATTCACTATTTAATTACATTTCAGTAAATAATAAAGGCATTCTTTTCAGGCTGAATGAATACAAAACTGGAGAATAATTTGATTCCAAACAAAGAAATAAAAGGCACACTGAACAATGTCATAATAAGGGATTGCATTTGACTTTGCAATCTTTCTTGTTATTATATAAAATGATTATTGAGTGGGATAATTATTATATTGTGCTGGTGGGCTTATAATCTGTAAAATCTCTAATGTATAACATAAATATGATAAAGAAAATAAAAGACAAAATATAATTGCATGAAAGCAATAGCACAAAGGAGAGAAATGGATCAAGACTATATGAGAGCAAGGTTTCCATGGATTATTGCAATTAAGTGAGTATTAGTCACCATAAGATTGTTTAAAATTATAGTGATAATATTAATCTTTTAAGAAATCAATAAGAAAATAACTAAAAACACCAATTTACTCCTAAAGGCTAGACCATATCCATCTGGAACATAAAACATATCATTGACTGTAATTGAAAGGAAAAAAGGTAATTATTTCTTCTTATGTAATTTCTAACTCTGTAGAGATTATAGCTTTTAACTCAGTAGATGAATTAGTTTGTATATGCAAAAAAGGAAAATACTGAGTTAGAAAAATCATTAATTTAGTAAAATGACATTTACAAAAGTCACTTTTTGTATAATTCCCAAAACTATGAATTGGTTTTATTTCTTATAATTTTCTGATGTGTAAGGTATAGGCAAAATTCATTTTTATTATTATACAATTAGCCTAAATTTGTAATATTTTATTTACATTTTTCAAATGAATTTTTTATCCTCTTCCCTTTTTTTTGCCTCACTTCTTCCTTTTTTCTTCCCTCCAACGCCCCACAACTTTTTGCTTTCACATTGTATATGTTCTTTTGCTGTACTTCCATCCTTAGCACATCTGGCATTCTTTCAAGGTTCTTTTATCAAGTTTGATTGCCTATACTCACTTTCATACATACTTATATATGAACATAAAACCTAGAACTCTTATATAACAAAGACTGCAATTTCTATATTTCTGGGTCTGGATCATTTCACTTAAAAAACTTCTTTATGGAGTCCATTATTTTATTAATAATTTTGTAATTTTAATGTGTTTTACTTATATCCATATTATGATGGAAATGTCCCCAATTACTGATGTTGCTTAGCATTTACAGAAGCTTCAAATTACTTTTTTGTAAGAAATGTTAAATTTGTTTTATACAAAGATAGTATGTCACTGATGATTTTACATCTTCCTTTAGTGCTTTCAAAGATGAGTCAGGTGCTATTTATAGTCATATGTGTGTTATAATGATAAGGGTAATACATATATAAAATTATTATAAGTGAAGAAATAAAGAAATTGAACATGTCAGAGAATATACACATTATTATAGCTATTTAAATTTGCTATATAAACAAAAATAGTTGTTAATTTTGATGTAAAAAACACACATGGCGACAATCTAGGTTCATATTGCTTTCTAAAAAAATCCATAAAATTTGAAAGTCCTAGAGAAAGGAAAGATTCTGGAAGATGTGAGAAGATGTAAGAATCGCTGGCACAATATTTATTGAACAAAGTACCTACATTTTAAGAATCATGTCACATTCTACTTTTAAGAAATAACTGAGTGCACAGAAGTAAAAATAACTTGAGACATTTGCCTTGTGCACACAATAGTGCAAAGTATAGATGACAGATTATTTAACTCTGAAAAAACAACAGGTAGTTTATGCTTATAATTCAGATTAATTGATTAGAAACTATGAAAATAGCAGTCAGGCCAGGTGGTACAGTCCTTTCATTCTAGCTACTCAGTGTAGATAACTGGGGCAAGATTGTGACAAATTCAAAGATTTCCTGTGCCATAGATTATCATGTTAGACAACAAAGCACAATTTTGTTTCAAAATTTAAAAACTAAGGAGGAGTTAAAATGTAGTTCAGAGGTAGAATACTTACTAACATATGTCAATATTTCTAAACCACTTTCACAAGTATATCTTACTGATTTGAACTTACTTAATGTGATAAAATGACAACTTCCATCTTCTGGAAAAGAAGCAGAAATCACCAGTGTTATGCACATTTCTTTTAAGATATTTTTTATCAACAAGCTTCTCTATTAATTATCCTAATCAAAGATTTTGATCTGAAGATAAAAGCTGGGAATACAGTGTAGATGTTGCTTGTGTGTGTGATTACAGTCAGATGTTTGGTTATTTCTTAAAACAACTCTGTCATATCATTGCTGACATTTGTTGATTTTTCCTGTTCCAGGTCTATCCTTGTTCTTGGTATACTGAATATTATTGATTATGTTAGACTATAAACATTACTTAATTTACTTTTTAAAGGTTGCAATTTTTCCTTGAGTTTTATCTGCAGGGTAAATTGATTTTATTTGTTGAGTTTTTCACTGGTAGAACCCTGAAAGTTGTAGAGTTGGTGACACATCCTCATTGCTAATAAGTAACATATAATTTCATCTTCCTCCTGAATTTTAGTGATAACATCAAGCTTCATCATGTCACAGATGCAAACTTTGTAGTGGTTTCTTTTTCATAGTTCATTATTATGACTCCAATTGCATTGGTTTACAAAAAGTTCAGTTCCTAATAATACATATGAAAAAAAGAAGGATATTTTATTTCATCTTTCAATAAACTCTTTACATAAAATAATAACTTGTTATATTACATATAGCTTAGTTTTCATAAAGAGGATTCACTTAGTTTGTGACTGAATGAATTTAATTTTAATAAAAATACAATAGTATAGATGCTGACAAATCATAGTGAAATGAAGATTCCAAGATAACATGGGTCAACATCATGTATTAAATGAGCTTTTTTAAACAATTTTATCATATGGAAAATAAAGGACTTGGACATGGTTATATTTTATTATCCTTGTGATTTTCAGTTCCTTAAAACTTTAAATTCTTGGAACTATCGTTTTGTAGGAAAAAATGAAAAGTATTAGTTTATATTTATGATTATATCAATGAACTGATTTTCTAAAATACTGTATAAGAAAATAGGCTTAGAAAAGATCATGGATTTAATGAGTGTGCATTTCATCATCAAAATTTATTCAATATTTATTGGATGGTATTTAGGAATTATAGTAACACTATAGTTCATACAATCTATATTGCCTCTTTAATCTATCTGACAGAACATTATAACTCAGCAAATATTAGGAATGAGTAACATGGAAGTATCTATGGTACCTGTGATCTTTGCCACATAAACAAATGACCAGAAACTTGTTGTTTTATTTTAACAATATGCATAATTTGATGTTTTCAAAAACTGGTTTTAGCAAAATCTCTGAAAATAAATGTTTTTGAAAACATTTTACAAAACATAAGCACTGTAGAAGAAATTTCTCTCTAATGTATTATCACTGGAAAACAGACATGTCAGAACTCATGTTTGCATTCTTAGTTGCAGGATAATTATAAAAGGCAACTATGATACCTTTATCTTGTAAGTACCATTAACCTTATTTCAACAGCTTAAATTCTTCCCTTTAAATTTGTATATAATGCTGCTAATCACAATATAAAAGCAGTCAACACTGTCTGCTACAATTACTTCATTTTGCAGATGGTGAGCTCTACTAATACATCTATTGTTAGCATGAAAGTCATGCGATCATCTGTGTAGGTGGTTGTGTGGGAGCAATGCTAAGATTTACAAGGATTTTCTCCCATATTGGCAATCCACACTGAACAGAAAGCCATATGAAGCAATCTTCTGTTTTCTGGAAAATTTAATCATTCACTCAATTTATAATACCAAATTTCTCAATAACTGCTTGCCATTTTCCACTCAGATATTACCTTCATGTTTACAATATGTTTTATACCTGTGTGTATTTTGTAGTTAAATATCTATAGAATACTTTGAAAAAAATTAAGTAATTCTATTCAAATTGTCAGTTATAAAATTAAAAAAAAATATCTTTTAGAGTTTGTATCAATCAAAAATAATATATGTGATCTAATGTTGACAGAAACTAATGTAATGGGTATGAGGGTAGATGCAACACAAGTATTACTAAGACCACACATGAAACTATTTTTTCTCTCATGAGTATAATTTTTTCAATATTTTTCCAATATATTATACTTAGTACGTCTCAGTGATTTTCATTGCTTTACACACACACACACACACACACACACACACACACACACACACTGAGGCTGGAGGGAGGGAGAGGAGAGATACACATGTATTGATAATATATAGCATTAAATATATATAAAATGCCTTAAAAATTCAGAAAATGACCACACAAATTTACACTCTTACCAGTAAGGAGGACTGTTCCAATTTCACCAACTGCATGGAAGGCCTTACTATACTAGGGAAGTGAGGGAGTTTGAGAGAGTTGGTAGGGGGCACGGGTGGATGGGAAGGAGAAGGAATAGGGGAGGGTTTGATATGTAAAATGATTGTTTCTAAATGAAAATTCAGAAAATAAGTTTTGTTAGGCTGAAAATCAGGCCTAGGCTTAACATTTTCCCAAGTAAACCTAGATAATGCTAAATCACAACTAAATCTCAAAATTGGTTTTAAATATTATATATTCAGATAGATCTTAATTTACTTTAGACACTTCTAATCATTTCTTCCATTGGAGTTAGAATTTTTCAAATTTTCTTTTTTTTCAGCAGCCAAAAGCAACACTCTTGAAATTTTTATTTTAATAAAGAATTTCTTTAGTGTGTTTGTGTATCTGTGTGTGGTATATGTGCACATGAATGCCACAAGTATGTGCACAGATCAGCTTACAACTTTTCAGGACTTGGCTGATTTTTTTTTCTTCCACTTCGGTTTTGAGGCATAGTCTCTCATTTATGCTACTGGGCTGTGTAACATATGCTTTCAGTAGATTTTCCTGTCCTTAACTTCCTATTTTACATTAGGTACAAGTAGTAGAATCAGTGTGTGCTATTACATCTAGGCTTTTATGTGCATTTCTAGGATCACATATAGGTCTTAAAGCTTTGGAGTTAAGTACCTTTATTTCCTGATCCATCTCTCTGTTAAAGGGAATGTATTCTAAAATCCTTGGCTTTACCTTGACTCCACATTTCCACTGTGACCTTTAGCAAATTGCTCATTTTTTATCATTTATATTCACATTGTTATAAAATTGAGTCAGTGAATGTGAAACACTTAGAAGAGTAAGTAGCTTTCATAAAATATTTATTAATAGTGTAAACAAGATGCTATACTGGTTATTACAATGGGAAGCTACAAAAAATCTTCATTATCTTTAATTGTTGTGTTCCCCTGCTCTTATTATGTGATTTTTGTTGTTGTTATATATTCTTGTATGTAGCACTAGGATGAGTAAACTGTATATTCTAAAGTATATCATGTGTTTTGACAATAATTTACCTAACATGCCTCTCTTTCCCCCATATTTACTTCCTTTCTCCTTCTAGTTTTAGTCCCCCTATTCATTTTTGTTTGTTTGTTTACTTTTGGGGACAAGGTTTCTCTGTATTTCTTTGGAGCCTGTCCTGGAACTATCTCTGTAGACAAGGCTGGTCACAAACTCACAGAGTTCTGCCTGCCTTTGCCTCCTGAGTGCTGGGATTAAAGGTGTGTTCCACCAATGCCCTGGTTCTTCCCCCATACTTTATTCTGCTCTTATGTATTTTTTAAAAAGGTCTAGGACCATGTAATAAAGGTTATATTATTTATCTTTCGAACACTACTAATTCTATTTTCATGGGATAATCTATATTATAAAGTCTGTGAATATATATATATATATACATATATATATATATATATATATTCTACTTGTAAAAACTAAAGAAATTGTTCAATGCCATGAATATAATTCGATATCATACAAAAATGTAAAAAAATTTAGACAAACAAAAATTATGAGATAAGATGGAAGGAAAATATAGAAGACTTTAAATAAATATTTTTAAGTTCTTTGTTCGAGGTAGGATTCAAACTGTCCTAAAATGGCTAAGTGAATTTTATTGAGCTAAAGATGACACAGTACTTTTTATTCCCCTGCCTCCCCTTCCAAAATGCTGGAATTACAAGTATATATACCAACTGAACTACATCACTGGCCTAGGTATGATTTATATGGTAATGATATCCATATCACTTTTAAATTAGAAGTATTAGTGACTAGAGAAATAAAAATTTAATAGTATAATAAAGTACTAAAATTCAATTTAAATATGCAATGACCTTCACTCTTTTTGAGTGCTGATTTTTACCTGGTTGACAGAGACAGTAAAGCTATCAATTGGGTACAATATTAAAAACATATACAATTTCATTTGATTTAAAAATATTTGATATTATCAGACAAAAATAATCCATAAAGGAAGAATGCAAAAGTTTATGACTTAAATTCTAAATTTGCTTAGTTTTTTATTCACTCATTACAAATTAGTATTCAACAAAAAAATGAACAAATACAGGCAATGTTAAATTAATAATTCAGTAATGACAAATAATACAAATAAATCAGTGTTCTTAATTTGCTGATATAAGTTAGTGAGGCAGATAAACCAGGCCCAAAACATGCTTTAAAAAAACTAGCCATTTTAGCCATTTTCCCTGGCCAAATTATACTACAGTCTTTATCAATCCCAAAACAACAGCCAATTGATTTCTAACTGAGTATAAAGTCATTCTCTATCAACAAGATGATAAAAAGCATTCCATTGGATGATGAAAATATTGAAGACCACTAAATGCTTTGAACTTTGAGCATAACCAATAAATATGTCAGTTATTTGTATTTTTATCAATCACAAACTGCCTCATTCATATCATAGAAGGAAAATTTATTTTCATATATGGGATTCTCACTTTCTGCCTAGGAATAAAACAATATACACTGTTTGGTAACTACAGACCTGCATATTAACAATGTTTCTCAAGTTGTTAGCAAAAGTAAGATAACTCAAGAGGAAAATCTTATAGAAGCATAATTTATACTCAAAATAACAACCTCCTAGAAGTTCAGTGGCACAAAATAAATTCTCTAGATCTTAAAATTGTTTGTACAACCAGGATGCCTACAATGTTGTCATATTTTCTAGGTATGTTTTAAGGAAACCTTTTACTCATTTTATTCCAGTCAACAATGTTGTCTGAGACTGCAACTGGTGGAAGAGTTTTACCTTTAATTGTTTATCCTATTTAAATTTCCTAAATTTATTTCAAAATAATATTCTAGTTAAAAAATAAAAAGGATAATAACAAGATAAATAATCGATTCTTCAACATCATTGCTAAATTGCAATATTAATTAATAGTTACAAGAAGAAATGATGGTATTAATGAAAAGTGAGTAGGATGACTTCTGGCAATCCAAAGAGAGAGCTTGAGGATGGAAGTCAGATTTAGTGAAGTGGAGAGAATGTCAGCTGATTCTGAAGTGCCAACACTTTCTCTGCATCTTAGTATGGTCAGGAGGAGTTTCTTTTCCCTAGAGTTATCCACATTCACATCACCAGCAGTATAAGACAACACTTACATGTAATAATTAGTCATCAAATAAATAGTTACTTGCAGGTATCTGTAGGATATTGGCTCTAGAACACCCATGGATACCAACATTTTGACATTCCCAGTCCCTTATAAAAATGCTGTAGTATTTACATATAATGTACTCATATTCTTCTATAAAAATTGAATCATCTCTTGATTATGATATCTAATGATATGCAAATGCTATGCAAATTCATCATATACTGTATTGTTTAGAGAATGAGTGACAAGTAACTAGTAAAATGCCTTTAAATATGTATTATATATATGATTTCTTCTAATACTTTACATTTTCACTTGTGAGAATTTATAGATACAAATCCTATAGATATAAAAGGTCAATTGTTTGAACTCTAACTTCAAACCTTAAAGTATAAAAATAATTTACAGTAGAAGAAGAATTGTCAAATTACCAAATGAACAAAGTAGAACATATATAGTAAGTTTCTACATGTATTCCAATATTCAAAGGGGCCCAAGCATTTGTAAAGTTACAAAAGATGAAGCATTTCTCAAATATGTTCATATATCTCCTAGATTAGCTTAATATTTTCTTATTCCTGGAATCATTCCACAACATTCTATCTCATATCCCTTGCTTAAAACATCTCATAACTTTCATTAATAGTCTTAAGGTCCTATGCAATCTGATTCTTGCCATACAAAACCCTGGATCAGTATATCTCACCCACATTAACCTTCATATTTTTTGATTGTGTAAAATTACCCTCTCCTTAAAATCCCTTGCAGTCATCAATTTTCAGTAGTTTGATTTTTCCCTTTTCTGTAGCTACCTATTTTCAAATCCCTCAAGTTTCTGATTTAAGATTATCCCTTCAAAACAATTTATCTCCAAATACCCTAGTTATAAGGAAAATCTAAGCCACTATCACATATATATGTGTATACCACACAAAAAAAATGATGAGAAATTATCTTGTTTGCACAAATATTCATTTCAACATTTAGATTCTTTTACGTAACTGCAATGTTCAACATGAGAAATGCATTTGTATTATTTTCTCTGAATTCTCTGATTAAAGTTTTTCTTGTCCCATAAGATCTCAAATGTATTTTCTGAAAGGAAGCATGTACATTAATAAGTGATTTTAAGAATTGTGATTTGTAAATAAGCCACATATTAAACACAGCAAACTGTATGAATGTTTACTTAAAAGACTAGTTAAAAATAAATTAATTGAAAACTCCAATGTTTTCATTTACTGATATAGAGGACATAGGGTAATATTTCAAAATAAAGGAGATTCTAATACATGTTTTATAGTCACAGAACAGTGGTTACCTTACTTCGTCAATCATTCAACAAAAAACAAAATATATAAGCACTATAAATGTGTAGCAGTAATTACTGTAAAGCTGTGGAATTACATGCAGTCTTAAATGAAGATTTTTCTATTCATGTTATAAGGAATGAGGTAATGTGATGAAGGGATTAGATTAGGTATTTTTAAAAGTATTTTACTCTCTAGCTAATAGAAAATTATAAAACGATGAGCCCTCACCAGAAAAATACATGTTTTTGAACATTTAATTGTATGAGAGTCAAAAACAAATATCAAGTATTAAACAATTAATTTATGAGATATAACTTTGACAAAGCTTAAAGTTCAATTTTGCAAACAATTAATTTATGAGATATAACTTTGACAAAGCTTAAAGTTCAATTTTGCAAATCTCCAATTATAAACTTCATATGAAAAATTAGGTTCAACACTGAGGAAAAATATTTGATAGAATTTATAAAGTATCATGATAGATTCTGTATATATCATAATTATTCATTTTAGAATATTAATCAAAGTTTGTTTTTTGAAATTAAATAAGTCCATAATTGTTTCTGAAAAACAAACAACTAATCTAGAGAGTGACTGTACCACAAAAGAAGCAAATTAGATGATTCTAGTATACTTTAAAATTTACTGAGAGGAAAGGAGGGAGGGAAAACTGTGGCTAGGAAATAAAATAAATAAAAAAATTACCAAAAAATATTTATTTGTTATTTTGTTGTGTGTTGCACATGTAATGGTGACTGTGTAGAGGTAAGAGGACAAATTTTGGATGTCAATACCTCCTTCTATTATGAGGTTAAATTTCCAGAGTCTTTAATCACTGAGCTCTTTTGCAGTGCCCTGATAAAATACTTTTTTTCTCTCAAATTGGAAATTATGACTAGCAGGATTTTTGAGAAAGTGACATTACATAAAATAGAGAGGTAAAAATGCAGAATTTATGTTTGATGCTAAAGCCATTTTGAAGTTTCTCTGAATGTAATTAACCATTTCAATTATTAACCAGTATAAACTATAATGATAGCATTAGAATTTAAAGGACAGTTCAACCTCAGAGGAAGATGAACAGATATGATATTTATACCTCAGATAGTTTAAACTTCTATAGAATGAAGACATATACTTTGAATACACAGAAATTCAATATGATTACAGACACAACTTGAAATTATGATAATTGTTCAATTTGTAAAATTTCCAAATTCAGATGAAACCCTTAAAAACCTTCAGACAATTTTAATAGAGTAATGTTATCCTTGTAATATATGTATGTATGCATATATAAATTTGTGTATATATGTATATCTATATATAATTTATATGCAAAAATTTCATTTTCTCCCAACACAATGGTAAAAATTTTTGTAAGGAAAGTTCAGGCAAGTTTTACAATGTGCATGGAGCATTACATTATTTTAGAAAAGCATAACGTATACACAATGATAATACAATATGTAACTACCAAAGACTTGGCAAAATATAACAGTGTGGTAGCATATAGTGTAGAACAAACACATAGACAAACACATTGTAATATTTTATTTAATATTTTGTTGTATGCTTGTATCATTACATTTAATAGGGACACACATATAATCATTCTGGCACTAGTGGATGTTCTTGATATGAAGTGGCATCATTAGGCAGCCATCTCAGAAAAAGCAGTTCTAAATTTTTGTGGAATACAGATTTTCAAAGTATGACCTTAAAATTGTCTGGATTTCCTCTGTGTCTGTTATTATGTTCCCCTTTTCGTTTTTGATTTTGTTAATTTGCATGTTCTTTCTCTGCTTTTTCGTTAATTTGGATAAAGGTTTGTCTATCTTGTTGATTTTCTCAAAAAAACAACTCTTCGTTGCATTATTTTTTTGTATTGTTTTCCTGGTTTCTATTTTGTTGATTTCAGCCCTCAAGTTGATTATTTCCTGGCATCTACTCCTAAGGGGTGAATTCATTTCTCTCTGTTCTAAGGCTTTCAGTTGTGCTGTTAATTCTCCTATGTGACTATCCTCTATTTTCTTCATATGGGCACTTAGTACAATGAACTTCCCTCATAGCACTGCTTTCAAGGTGTCCTCATTCTCGTTGAATATTAGAAAGTCCTTAATTTCTTTCTTTATTTCTTCTTTGACCCAGGAGGACCTCTATCATTTTTATGACAGTAATTTTTATTTCGTTCCCTTCTGCTTCCTCTGCTTTGTTGTTGTGTTCCATTCTAGTTAGTGTAGATTCCCTAGATTCTGGTGGTGTCATGCTTGTCTTTCTGTTGTTAGGTGTTTTCTTGTATTGCTGTCTTCCCATAGCTTCTTTCAGTAGGTGTTGGTGGTGTCTCCCTCTCTCTCTATGTTACTTCCCCTGTGGGCTTATGTGGGTCAGAGATTCCATGTATGTAGCTCTGGGTGGTCCAAGCTCTATAGGAGGTCTCTTCGAAGGGTACCCAGGGATGGGGTCAGGGCTGAGGATCCAGTAGAAGATGCCACTAGCCAATGGCTCTAGCCAATGGCTGGCATAAGAGGTCAAAGTCAGAGCTGAAACTTGGGAAGTTTCTGCAGGATAGTCTGATCTCACTGGAAACTGGCACTCTCCAGCTGAGTCCTCTTTCTTTAGCAGAGGCCCTGCTTTGGGGGTCAAGGATCTTGTCAGGGGCAACTCAGAGTGTACCCACAGAGATAGGCAGATCTCTGGGAGGGGCCCGGGACTCCAGCAGAGAACTGGAGGTGGGGTCAGCGACCAATCAGGTGGAAATTACAGGTGGTCCTGCGTGGATAGGCAGGTCTCCTTTGTTGAGAGTTGCTCTGAGAAGTCTCCGAAATAGGGTGGACCTTGGCTCCACCCTCTTTCCCAGTGCTCAACCAGTGTGGCAGGACAGTGGGCAGTGTAGGGCACAGGGTAGGGGGGGCATGCTGGCGGTTGGGATGGGTGGGGGTGTATCAGAGCTCCAAGGGTACTCTTGATGGGAACAGGACACAGGAGTAGCAGGATCAGGGGCCAACCTAGGGAGTTCTGGGGTAGGGGGGAGAAGTTGTAGGGGAGAGGCCCCCCAGATTGGGCCCAGACTCACCTCCAGCCAATGGCTGGTGGAAGAAGACAAAGGCTGAGCTGAAACTTGGGAAGTTTTTGCAGCATAAACGGAACTCACTGGATACTGGGACTCTCCAGCTGAGGCCTCTTTCTTTATCAGTGGCCCTGCTTTGGGGTCAAGGATCTTGCTGACGGGAACTCAGAGTGGACACGCAGATATAGGCCCATCTCTGGGAGGGGTCCGGGACTCCAGCAGAGGACTGGAGGTGGGGTCAGAGACCACACAGTTGGAAATTACGGGTGGTCCCGTGTGGATAGGCCAGTCTCCTTTGTTCAGAGTTGCTCCGAGAAGTCTCCCCAACATTTAGGTTTTTTTCTTTTTTTTTTAATTTTTACCTAAAGATGCCTCTTTTTGGTAATGACATATGTGAGCATTTTAAAGGTCTGGATTTCCTCAGCTTACCTTTATTGTTTTTAAATTGTTTCATATCTGGTCAATTTGAGTTTTTTAAGAATTAAAATTTTAATTTGTAATAAAAGATTGTAAGTTTGTATTTTCAAAACAAATGTCATCAGACTCCAAGCACCTGTTAATAAAGGTCTTAAAAAAGAGTGCACTGACTATTGCACCAAAGGACCTGGATTAAATTCCCATCATCCATATGGTAGCTTACACCTGTCTATAACTCTATTTCGAGGGGAAACAAGACCTTCACACAGACATGCATGCAGGCAAAATACCCATGCACATAAAAATTAAAATAAGTTACTAAAACGATACTGCTTTATAGGCAACAGCCAGTCCAAAGAAGTACAAAATGAAAATACAATATTAATTTGCCTATAAGCACCACTGCAAGCTACAAGACCTAGTGACCACTGTTTAAATTTTGAATGTGCATTATATCACCATCTCTGTACATCATCTTCCTGTCTACCAGCTTACCTATGAGTGTCAAGCCTGAAACTATATAAGCTTTGTATCCTCACTATCATTATCATGACCTTTAAAAGCTAAGCTAAAGATTTTTTTATGCATCCCTATATGACAAAATTGGGGAATGTAGAGCACATAGAAGGAAGTCTGGACCTTTAAATTAGCATTAATTATATACTTACTTTAATTTACTTGTTAGTGTGAACATGTAAGCACACAAAGTAAAATGATAAAGTTGAAATAATTCTATCTTCAATATAATCTAACATCATTACTAGCATTCCTAATTATGGCTTCAAGTACTGAAAATATTTTTTTCTGAGGAGTTTATGCTTTCTGTATCTTCATTAGAGTATATATGTGCAAGTTGGGTAAAATGAAATTTTACAAAGGGAACTATGAAGGCCAATATCAATTAATGAAGTGAAGTGCTTTAGACAGAGATACTGGGCCTTTACCCATAATTTGTTGTAATACACACTTCCATAAAATGTTGTTGGATAAGAGTTCAGGAAAATCAGTAATTAATGAGCACCATATTCTAGGTGTCAGCAAAGTGTTGTGCTGCAGCACTTTTATTTTGTACAGAAAAAAAGCATTATTTTTTTAATCCATTCACTTTATAAAATATGATTACATTTCTCACAGATGGATAGTTTTAATAGAACAATGTTCAAGCTATGTAAAAACAAACTCTGAGCTCATCTGTAAGTTATTGTTAGTTTCTAGAAGCATAAAATTGTTCTGTCAAAATGCTTCCAAAGTTTCTGAAGAAAGCAGTCTCAATGGGCTTAATTGTGAACCAGTGAAAGATAAATTTCACAGTCTCCATACTTTTACTAGTACTGCCTAATATTTTATTTAAATATCTTATATTTAATATGTGTAGCATTATATCACTTTGTAACAGAAAGAAAGCTAATAAAATTCCCCATTTCAAATTTAAGAATAAGCACAAGTGAGAACAACAACAAAATAACATTTTTGCTCAATAATTTGCTAGAATCAAACATAACTGCATTATCACTGAAGTAGGACAAAATAGTTGGTAATAATTGAATGAGGTTTTTTGTTTGTACTATATGTTTAGAATATTAAACATAAGCAAATTCTGCTGTTCACATATCATTAGTCATTCAGAAATTATAAACTACTTTGGTATTTGACTTTACCCAAGATATAACTGTTATGATAAAAAATATGACAACAGATTCTGAAATAGGTGTTGAGAAAGGGAACACTTTTATTGCTGTGTGGAGTACAAACTACTTTCTAAGTAATGCACACTAACCAGTTGTGCCAGTGGAGCACCCAAGTATAAACTACTGTAAATGTTGTGAAAATCTATGTGGAGATTAATCAAGCACCAAAATATAGGCATCCACATAATCCAGCTATATAACCCTTGGTCCTATAGCCAAAGGATTCTCTATCCTATTGCAGAGATACCTGCTTATCCATATTCACAGCTGTTCTCTTCATAATAGCCAGGAAATGTAAATAGCCTAGATGTCCATGATCAAGTGAATGGCTAGTAAAAACAGTATGTCTATATAACAGACTATTATTCACTGTTAAGAAAAATAAAATTATGAAATTCACAGGAAAATTGATGGAGAAGGAAGCAATTATTCTGAGTGTGGTATCTATCTCAGTCCCAGAAAGACAAATAAAGCAGAGAGAGAGCTGTTTGCATATTCAACCACCAGAGAAATACAAATTAAAACTACTCTGGGATTTCATGTTACACATTTGTGGTAGTTTGAATAAAACTGGCACCATTTGTTCATATATATGAATGCTTAGTTACCCTGTACTGGCACTATTTTAAGAAGATTTGGAGGTGTGACCTTGTTAGAATAAGTGTGTTCTTATTGGAGTAGGTCTGCCAGTGGGGGTGGACTTTGAAGTTTCAAAACCCCATCCCATTCCCATTCTCCTTTTCTCTGCCTATGGATAATGATGTATCCATAGGCATGGATGTCCAGCTCCATGTCTGCCTGGATCCTCATCATGATGATAATAGACTCATCTCTGAAACTGTAAGTAACATTTAAATGATACTTTTCTGAATTGGTTTAGTCATGGTGCTCTTCGCAACACTAGAACAATAACTAAGACACCCAGTTAGAATGTCTATGATAAATTTTGACAACAAACACTGAAATGGATATGGAGAAAGGTGAATATTGCATGTATTCTCTCATTTGTGGATGCTAGCATTAAATCTTCACATAAGTGTGTTTCATTTGAAACAACAACGAAAGCCTGGGAATTATAAAAGGGACATGGGGAGAGCAGGGATGGTATACAGATAGAACTCAGTGGTATAAATGTTTAAATGGAAATAAGAAAGATTAAATTAGGGTTGGGGGAAATGGCCAGATAGAGGAGAGAATACTTAGATAAATAAAACTATATATGTGTAATATTTAAAATAATAGCATATTTATATTAAAATATAATAAAAACATTACTCATATATTTTACATAAATAGACAAATAATTTAATATATACATATATATGGACAAGAAGTTAAAATGGAGTTCCCTGTAACAGGAGGACAATTTTCCCACTAGATAATACAGGCACACAATTAAAAATCCCAGTGCCAAGAATGAATTACCTCTTTTAAAGATGTTGACCAGTGACTTCTCATAAACCCTATAAACATTATATGCAATTACCATTGCTATTAGTTAGCCTCCAGAAGTTTGACAGTAAGACCTTGTTATTAAAGGCAGTATTATTTGGGCCAAGAACCTGTAGCTGGATGTGTCATAAGCCCCAGGGTAGAATCTACCACAGATTCTGCTGAATAGCCATTATATTAAATTGACTGTTAATGCCTTACCATTCTATCCCATATACCCATGTGTCTCTCAGCACTCATTAGAGATACTTCCATTTAGAGCAGAAGAAAATTAACACACATATCTACAAGTGCTAAATTTGCAGAGAATAAAGGAATGCAAAAGTCAATCCCAAGTGGGATATCAATATCATATTCAGTTTTTTTAAGGCTCAATTACCACAATAGATGAGGAAATAGAAATATTTCTAGGAGCCAGAGGCATTAGAGAACAATAAGGATCAAAGTCTTCTAGACTCAGCAGTACAGCTGAACTATGATCTTATGGTGATTATGTCAGCATGCACATGACATGCACAAACTCAAGCCAAAATAAATCCAAGCATGGAGATAAGAAGTTGGTTACCAAGTTCTGCACCTAGCTGAATAGGTAGCAATTGACAGCTGCTGGGAGAGGATGAATCAATTATCTTCAAAGATAGTACTGGTAAATTTATTATGCTCCAAGGGAAAGCCACATATAAAAGAAGGTACATATAGCACAAACTTAGCATCGTGGGTAAAAAATAAAAACTGTACACAAATTTCTATGGATAGGGAGGTGAGCAATGGATGTAGGAAGAGTTGGGTGAGGAGCTGAATATCACCATAACACATTGTATGAAATTTTTAAGGAAATCTTAAAATAGTGACTGAGAACCCAGAGGCAGATGGAGAGAACAAGACCAGGCAGCAGAAACACATAGAGATAGCTTACCTGAGCAAGGAGGAGCTAACGGGCCCCCAGACTGATAGCTGAGAAGCCAGCATGGGACTGACTCAGGCCCCCCAAATATGAGTCTCAGCCAGAAGGACTGAGCAGTCTAAGGGACCTAAGACAGTGGAGCCAGGATGTATCCCTGGTGCACAAAAGGACCTTGGGAACACATCCCCCATAGAGAGATAACTGACTTAACCTAGATACAGGAGAGAAGACCTAGTCCCTACTTCACATGACCTGTCAGATCTACATGACCCCACCTGGATGGCATTGCCCTACATATGGAATTGGGGTGGGGGGATGGGAGGGGAGTGTGGTTAGGGTACATGTGAGAGGGCAGAGAGGGTAAAAGGGAGAGAGGAAAGGAGGGAGGACGGGAGGGAGGGAGGGAGAGGGAACTTGGATCAACATGTAAAATAATAAATTAAATAAAAAATGTTTTGACTGCAAAATTTAAGTTCAAGGACAAGTTACTGTGGAAAAGGATTTCTATTTTTGTTTCCACAGAAAATGAAAAGATGTGGATTCCTTCTAGACTAATGTGGTTTGATCAAGCCAGACCGTCTGAAACAGAGTACCATGTGATCCTAAATTCAAAACAGCTGCACTAAGCAGCCTTACAGACTACAGCCAGGATTTCTGCATCTTCTTAGTATCCCCTTGACAGCACCCATTACCAGCAGAAAGTAGTTTGGAAAGAACGGCACGCAAATTCCCAAATATTGTCTATAAATGTTTGTTTTCATTTAAATCGACTTCTTATATAAAAATAAATCAATCAATAAGTAAAAAACCCTCCATGCTGTAGAGATAATGCAGATAATTCTAGTGTGTCTGGTCAATAGGCAAAAAGCAAGCATTTAAGATGTTTAGCTTCAATCGTTGTTCATTTCTTCTTTCTGGAATTTCATTTTGACTTCTTATTGGATGACCAAACTGGATGATCGTAGAGAAAGTAGGCTGACATTTACTCAGCCCCATCCTGCTCAGCCTAGTAAGCAGACACTTTCCACATTGTAAGGTTCCTTCATGCTATTACCAGAAAAATTACCAGACTAGTGAAATTGGGGATAGAATCATAATCAGAAAGTGCTCCTGAATGCCAAGCCCAACAACACTGGCCCTATTACAGAGATCCTGTGGATGTTTGCCTCAGTATTTCAACCCTCCTGTGCAAGAAGTGATGGAGGGTACAGAAAACCAGGGTGCAGGAGAGCCAGGTAGACCAGTGAGACAGATTATGTATCAGGGTTACAGACAACGATCCTGCAGGGGTTTTCCTTGTCAAAGACAGCCTAGAGAGGATGGCAATGAAGGGACAGGAGAGAAATCCTAGTCCCCACTTCAAATGAGTTGACACAATTAGGTAACCCCTCCTGGATGGCATCATGCTACATGTACAAAGGGGATGGGTGAGAGGGGGTGGTGAGGGGGGGACATGGGTGGGTGGGAAAGAAGGAAAGAGGGAGGGAGGGAGATGGAACCAGGATTGATATATATATATATATATATATATATATATATATATATATATATAAAAGAATTCTGGATCAGCAACAAAATATGATTTACTCTTTCCAAACCTCCAAATCTATCTGTCATTCTGCTACTTCCAAAATTCCAAGTATATCCATATGTCTGTTCATCATGACTGTTGCTTAGTTCCCTATTACATTTTAATACATCTTTAGCCTGCATACTTGTAGATGAGATGTTTCCAGAACTATTGTCATTGGCTTATAAACAGCATCCAATCTAGAATTTGTCTCCACTCCCTGAACTGTCTGCAAGATTTTCTAAGCAAAACCTACATCTTATTTATAAATATTTTCAAACAGTTTTACATAGAGATTCCATATATTACTTATGTATATTCTGGATCAAAGCAACAAGTTATAAGCCCAAAATTTACACCACAGTTATATTCTTCATACTGTCAGTTGTCTGGAATTGATATATTTATAATAAATACAAACTTATGTCATGAAACATTGTTATAATTAAATTTAAATATTAGCAAATGTGAAGGTTTGAATGGAAATAATTCCCTATAGTTTCAAATATTTTAATAAGTTAGTCCCTACTTAGTGAATTATTAGGAAGGATTAGGAGATGTGGCTTTTTAGAGGAACTATGGCCTTGTTTAATAGTTATGGACTTGTTGGAAGAAATGTGTCACTACAGGTAGGCTTTGAGGTTGCAATATCCCATGCTAGTCCATGACCCCCATCCTATTGCTTGTGGATCAGGATTTAAGGCTCTCAGCTATTGGTCCAGAACCATGCCTATTTATATTCCACCATGATATGCTTTTACTAACCCTATAAAACTGTATGGGAGTTAAACATTGTCTTCTTTTATGAGATTTCCCCTGGTCATGATATTTTTCCAAAGTAATATAACAGTAACTAAGTCAGCAAATAATTGCATAGTTCACAAACTAATAAAATATCAGAATTCTACAATTTGTTCTTTTAATAGATGCTTGCTTTCAGATTAGAGTGACAATGTCTTCACTAGAGATTTGGCCCTTACACTAAGGAAACACATTTGGTATATTCCAAAGGAATATGTACCAAAGAAAAGGTAAATTTTGTATTGATGTCCATTGTTATATATATCATCAAACTTACTTCTTTTTTTACTTTCTTTTATGTTTTATTTTTATTTTAATATTGATCCCAGTTCTATCTCTCTCCTTTCCTCCTTCCCTCCCTCCCTCCCTTCCAACCTCCCACCCTCTTTCTCTCACCAAACTTACTTCTGACAGTTCCTAAAGAAACTGTTTGACATATACTGTTTAAGCAAATTGTTACATTAAATATACTCCTTATTTGTATTCTGGTATTCTAGTATATGCTTCTTTTAATATCCTTCTTAATCCCACCCATAAATTACAATCTAGAATCTAAAATCCTCATGCTTATTTTGTGTTTTTTGATTTAACTGTATAACATTTATGAAATGAAACAGAATTAATGATAACTTGCAATACACTAAAGTCTGAAATGAACCATTTGATAATTTCTCTGCTTCTTGTAATTACTGTGATATTTACAGGGTATATATCCCTCTGCTTAGATAATATTACTCTCATAAGAACATTTATATATTAATTATTAAATATGTTAGCTTATATATCAATTTGATGCTTCAAAACTTCCTACATTATTAACATACATTTCCATTCTCTTCATTAGTTTGAAGCATTCTTAAGAATCTTTTGGCTGTTTGAGGGGAAAAAATCCAACCACCTTATATTTTGTTTGTCTTTCAAGTTTTTTATTTTTATGCAGTCAGTATATGACATGCATTTCGTTAGGTAAATGAATAGATACAACATGCTATATCCATACACACACACACACACACACACACACACACACACACACACACAAGATTGGGAACAATACTAAAAGAAGAATAGGTTATGAAATTTGGGTAGAAAGGGATGACATGGGAGGAGTTAGTGGGAAGAGAGAGTGGGATGAAAATGATGTAAACATAAAACTCATGTATGAAACTCTCAAAATAGCCAGTCAAATTTTTAAAAAGGAAAATAAAGAGATAAAATTTTGAAGTCAAGAAAAATTTTCACTTTGAACAATCATGAGGATCAAACTTTAAATCACCACAATGTGCACAAATATGAGTAAAGCATAATTCCAAGATTCCTTTCATCAAGAACAGAGGCAGATATAAAGTCCCCAGAAGTTCATGGGTCAGGTATTTTGTCATTCATAGCAATGAACAACAAAAGATAGACCTTGTTTCAAGCAGGGATAAAGCAAGGACCAAAATTCAAGCTCGTCCTTGACCTCTACACACATGCATGATAAACATGCATCCATAATACATATGTACACATCATTCACAGACAGTTAATCATATGTACAAAAATTTAAATGAGTCAAATACAACCGTATTGATTATGAAGTCTGTGTATATGTATCTTATTACCATCTGCAGCAAATAAATACTTGTGAATAATTTTTTCAAATTGAAAAGAACAAAAGTCAGCCATCATCTCTGGTAGCATTCTTTTACTTTAGCATATTTCAATATATTAAAGTAAAAAAGAATATAAATGGAATTTAGTTTGATAAGAAAGGATAAAACAGGAGCCAAGAGAGAACATGGTGAGAGAATTAAAAGCAAATGAGGGAGAGAGATAAAGAGGGAGAGGAAGAGATTGTCAGAGGGACCAAAAGATAGTGAGAACCACTTCTATGGTACTGTAGGGTTTCTTCTTGTGAAAATAAGAACCCTCTTAGATCATAGTCCCACCATTTTGACATCTCCAAGTAAAAATGTATCAAATACTTAGGGGTTGTGTTGGCCTGTGTTTTCATATTGTGACAATATTCTTACCTGAAAAATAAATTCCAAAAGTGCTGTGGAATAATCCTTCTGTACACTGTGAATATTTGTCACTCAAATTGGTGTAATAGAAAGCTAATTGGCTGATAGCCAGGTAAGATTTATAGGAAGGACAACCAAACTAAGAAAATGATGGGAGAAGAAGAGCAGAAGAGATGTTATCCAGCCACCAAGGAAACAGGACTTGTAGAAAATGAGGACAAATCCATGAGCCACATGGCAAAGCATACATAAGAAATATGGATTAATTTCAGTGTAAGTGTTAGGTAATAACAAGTTTGAACTATTGGCCAATCATTTATAATCACCAATGTTGGTTATTAGGAAGCAGGCAGATAGGACAGGAAAACTCTGTCTACAAACAAGGAAAGGATTACTTGGGCTCATGGGTTTAGAATATGGTCTATATCCATCAGGCTATATTATTTCTGTGCTAAGGGGGGAAGACGAATAAAGTTGCCCCACAAATGCAAATGAAGGTAACAGGGGATCATATTTTTTCATCAAATTGTTTATGCCCTTATTTTATATCAAATTATGTTATTCCTTAATCATATATATATATATATATATATATATGTATGTATATATATATATATAATTTGAGGTGAGGAGAAAACTAGATGATTTGAGATTTTAAAATAAATAAATAAATATATTCTGAAACAGATTCAGTCAATTTGAAAGGGTAGAATTTTCACAAACTATTATTAATTTTTATTCATGTTTTCTCTAAATAACAACACTCATATATATTCACAGAAACAATTGAATCATCAATTGCAGTAATTTATAAAGAAGAAAATAAAAATGGAATAGCTTGTTAATTTATAAATAATGAACTAATTAACATGATGGGATGTTTTCTCTATTGAAAATTGGCCATTATAACTCCATATAGTTTCAATATTGTGAATATAATTCTTTGTAGTTTTATAAGTTATTACATTGTGTAATCAATATCTAGCTCATATTTTTGACTAAATGTAAAGGATTTGTCTAGATTATTAATAAACCCTTACATAAATTAAAATATTAGCCATTGCTTAATGCACATATGTATTTTGTTTGTGATGGTAGGGATCAAACCTGTTGCCTTGTGAATGCCATCCAAACTCTCTACAACCTAGCTACACTGAAGCCCATATTATTTACTTTGAAAATGGCAATGTCATATGTAAATCTAATGTTTTGTGTTGAATATACTTTTTTCTGGTACAGAATTCTAAAATCATTTTAATCCAAATGTGAGATTTAATTATTCATTCAGTATTGAAATGCTGCATGAATACCTGCTCAAACCATAGAATGGGAGGGGACATGTCTTTGAAAAGTAGAAAATAGCTAATGTTATAGATGGCTGAAGTGTAGTTTTACATCATAGGGCATAGATAAGCCTTTGTCTTCAGAACGTTTGACCTAATGCTTAATACAAGACACTCTAACCCAGCCAAGCGATTTCATGTCGTATAATCAATGCTAAAAACGTTAGATGTTTTAACAGCCTTATGAGTTTAATAGCCTTAGGAATGTCTATAATTACCTATGTTAGCAGCCAAGATGCCTCTCAGCCAGAAGCACTCAGCCTTTAATAGCAATCAAGCCACTTTGAATATAGTTGAAAACACTTTTAAACCTTTTGGGGTTATTAGGGATAATTAAAATGGTTGAAAGTTTATAATATAATTTATCAAAGCACTAAAATCTATGCCATAAGAAATATACCTAAACTTTAGTAAATACATTTCAAATTCTTTCTTGGTTAAAATATAACTAAATAAAATAAGCTAAATCAGTATATTTTAGTTTGTACTATTCATACACTTTCATTATTAGTTTTTGAGACATGGTTTCATTGTTTAGTCTTAGCTAACCAGGAACTAACTTTTCCAAAGGATGGATATAGATATATAAAACTCCAAATAAAACTGACATATATGAAAAGGATGTAATGCTTATTTCCTAAAGTTATGGCAACCAATGTCACTAGACTAATAATTATTCATGTCTTTTACTAAGTTACTCTTTTGCAGTATGTATATTTACATTGATATTCATTTTATGTATGTAACTTCTAGTTGAAGAACTAAAAAGTCTATCAAAATTAGATACTTTAAATATTGTAACAGTTGTGGTAATGTTCTACTTTGCTTTATTTTGATTTGATAAACACCACGGCCAAAAGCAACTTGGAGATGAAAAGGTTTACTTCATCTCACACTTCCAGGTCACATTCTGTCTTTGAGAGAGGTTAAGAAATAACTCTGGGCAGGAGTTTGACACAGAAACTATGGTCAAATGTTGCTTACAGGTTTGCTCTCCTAGTGGCTCATGGTCATCATGTTTTTTTTTTTTTTTTAGCCTGCTTAGGGATGTGCTGCCCACAGTGGGCTGGGCCTCCATAGAAAATCTGATGAATATAATCCCTCAATTGAGATTGTTTAGCTTCAGGAGACTAGTTTATGTCAAGTTGACAAAAATCTAGTGAATCCAGGAAGCATGATTATGAAGATGAGAGCCAACACTTAACTTTGACCTAGATTCATAAGGAAAGCTTTCCCTGAATTTTGTCACTACTATTCTTTTCACTCCTAACTTTACTTTTCATTATTGTAGCCAGAGGAAAGATGATCAGGTTAAAAGTACCCCACAAACCCTACTGTTTTTAGAGAAAAATATTAAGTGTGACTTCCAATTAAGTACCATAAATTTGATAGTAGTTGCAATCTACAGAAGTTATAAGCAAAGAAGATGCTCTAGTTTTCTAACTACATATAAGATATATATAATTATACTAAAGGAAATTGCTAATTCATCTAACATATAATTAAAAACTGACATGAAATTAATTCGTATGGCAATAAATGAATAGCTCTAATATTAATTAACAAATACGGGGCTAATTTCCTCTTCTTCAATTTGATCAAGAAGAGCCTAAGGGCATAAACAGGATATGTCAATAAAAGTGTTTATATAAAGAATTAATTTGTGGGAGTGATTCAGCTGCATATTAGAGATACTTTCTCATAGAATGGGAGCTAATGGAACAAAAAAGGGTGTGGAAAAGGTCAACTGATTCAGACTCTTCCTTTCTTGGTTTTCTACCCCCCCACACACTGTATATACTGTTTGGCCCCCATTCAAGCTCTTTTCAACATATGGTTGGTAACACAGAGCATCAACATATGTTATATAACCTAAGAAATAAGAATGGGGGATGTTTAGATAGCTCAGTGGGTAAACATCTTAGCTAAAGTTTCTATTGCTGTGAGAAAACAATATTGACTAAAATCAACCAGGGGAGTGGTATTTCAGCTTATAATTTCAAATAAATATAGGCAAAAATCTGGAGACAGGAGATGATGCAGAGGCACCAAAAACTTGTCCCCATACTTGCTTTTTTTTTCATGGCTTTCTCTGCTCTCTCACTCTTTTTTTTTTTAACATATCCCAGGAACACCTACTCAGGGGTTAAATGACTCAAAACAGCCTGGCCTTTTCCACATCAACTATCCATCAAGAAAATGTACCACAAGCCAAACTGGTGGGGCAAATCTCTGAGCTAAGATTACCACTTCTCAAATGTCTATAGCATTTGTAAGTAAACAGGAATCTTGACAGAAAAGTTAATGTGCCTGCCATTCATCCTGATGAGTTTGATCCATTTGGAGCTTCTTGGTGGAGAGATAGCTGACTTCTGCAAGTTGTCCTCTGACCTCCACCTTGACATGCACACACACTAATAATAAATTTAAAATATTTTAAGAAAGTAAAAAGGATCGATTTTAGATGTACTAAAAATGCAGTGCTACATACCCACATGCGTGATCATAGATGGATATTGGATCATGAAAGTTTAGGCATTGATGACTCTTAATAATGTAAAATTTGTTTTAATTGATAAATCACTTATTAATATTGCAATATAATGTGTTTTGTGCATTGAACAAAGTACCTAGGTGTGTGACAAGTTGAAACTGATGGCGATCATTTTTAAAAGTATTTTAATTATATTTTTTAAAAAAAGTATTTTAATTAGAATAATGTGTGTGAATTAAGTTTTTTATTGAAAAGAATCTTTTGGGGGCATTTAATATGGCCTTCTCCTCCTCCACCCCCTCCTCTTTTCCACCATGTTACTCACCATCACCTTTTTCCTTATAGCCAAACTTCCCTGTTGCTTCAAAGTCCTAAATTTCATCAAAGATATTTTTTTTCATTAGAAAATATATAGGATTAACAACTCAATTTTACTCCCCTTAAATAATAAATATTTTATTCTACTATATATTTTATTTCTTCAATGGTCTAATACTTGTCAGAGATCTGCAGCTTTGAAAGATGAAAAGAGACACACAGAACAAAAAATATAGATCATGTTTGGTTAAACAAGTTTGGAAATTTTGGTGGCTATTAAAGCAGGAAAATACTTTGTGTAAGATGACTGGGAAGAATATAGCACCCCAGTGACATCTTTCAAAAACAACATTCACTTATACATTGCTTACACATTTGCAGAAGACCCAGGTATACTTCACGAATTAAATATAAAGGAAGGTACCCAGCTAGCTCAGTCAGTAGAGCATGAGACTCTTTTTAAATATAAAGGAATGCCTCTAAATATATAAATATTTGAGAAAATTTACAGCATCTATACAATAATATCTATTGCCTATATATATATATATATAATTATTCACATTTATACTACATGTATATATATATATATATATATATAATTCACATTTAAGTATAAGGTTATATTTTAATATATTGTACAAAAATATATTTTGGTTGCTGAATTATTAAAAACAGTCATCCAAAATGCATATTTGGAATGATTTCTGATTCCTAGTTTGTATGTATTCTAGAGGAACAGGACACCAGTATATTTAAGAGTATAAACTCTGAAGCAGAAAGGATTTGTCTTTGACTTTAACTTGCAGTGCCTTTTAGTAGTACTTATTGAAGAAAGCTGTTGTTAGAAAAAATGAGAGTTAAAACCTTTAGGTACTCAGAATGCAGCACTTACACAGCAAATAAGTGCAGAACTTGATCCCAAGATGAGGTGAGGGTTGTCAGCAGACTCTCTTTAGGTGAAAACAGATTTTTCAGGGTGAACTTCACCTGCCGTGAGCTAGCTACCTGGAGACATTCAATCATTGTGATAAAGATTGGTGAGCATGGCTCATTGCAAAATGTTCTGATTACCATAGACATTATCAGAATTGTGTTTGCAGGTTTGTTTTCTCTCTCTGGCCTGCCTTCTCCTTTCTCTCATAGTCTGTGCTCTTAAACCCATGCTCCACTCTCTCAGTATCTACATCAGGTAAGCTCCTCACAAAAATTCAGCACTTTATATTTATATGTTAATAACCTTTTCAAACTTCTGTAAAGTAGGAACATTTTTTTATAAAGCATTTTCATAAACTATGTTAATAATGGCCACGATTTAAAGAACATCATATGAAATTATGTTGATAATTTTATGATAAAATAAAAATGTTTTTGAAGTAAATTTTAACCACCATTATAATTCTGAAACTTGTAGACATTTATCTGAAAAGTTTCAAGGACTATAAACAGCTTACTAAATAATTTATTCATTAATTCACCTGATAAGTATGTACTGAGTGTTATACAAAATGTTTCTGATAATAAAATTAAAGTGATTCCTATCATTGTGGAGTTTATAGTCTAGTGAAGAAAATATTGAATAAAAATGATTAAAAAGACATCTAAGTAATGGTATCAAGGAAAATTGCTTGTACTCTAAAAGCATGTAATAAAGGCAAACTTATTTAACAAGCAAAAACAATCTATACATATAAACTGAGATTTAAAGGAAGAGAATGTGTAGACAAATGTGATATGCAGAAAGCACAAAAAAAGTCTTTGTTTCTAGGCTGTCATTAAAATATATACTCAGTGTATGGTGTCACATTTTTGTAATACAAGAACAGAATAGGCTAAGATAAAAATATTCCAAGTTCAAGGCCACCTTGTATTATATAATGATTCCATATCTAAACAAGGAAAAAAGGGAGTAAAACCAGCAGGGAGGTTAGAAACAGAATAGAGTGAATATTGGAAACAAGGATTAATAATGATGTTGGATGCTGAGAAAAGATCTTTGGTTGATAATTATGCACAAGAACAACACAATCACATAGAACATAGATTTATAAAAGTATTTCTCTACATTGTAGAATGGATAGCAACATTCTTGACTACTAATAATTTTCTCTCTGTAGTATGATTTCCAATTTCTAAACACCAAATTCAAAATATTAATACCCATCTGACCCTGCCAAATATTTCCAGGAGAGCAAGTTTGTCCCTGCTTCATTTAGAATCACTATTCTTTGTGCGGTATTCACCATTGGTGTCTGCAGTGATCCTTTTCAGTAATAGACATAAAAGCCTGTAACTGGGAATAGCTATGCTATGAGTGACAAGTGAAGTTTCAAAAGAACTGTGAGAATTTAGCCTCATAGAGACATTTTAATCAATACACTTGCTTTAAATTTTTGTCATGTAATTTTCACCTTTTTAGGGTTCTGGAATTCAAATCTACATCCATGCATAGGCTACAATATGCTATTATTTCTAAGCTACATGTCTAGGGCTAATTTTGATTTTTAGTAAATATATTGTTCTTGAAAATAATTTTTACCCATGTGTTTTGAATTTTAATAGTGATAAAATATTTACAGTTTTTAATGTTATTAACAAAATTTATTTATTCAGTTATGAATGTGTTTTTTAATGACAGTCTAGAAGTATCAGATTGGTATTTCCCAGAGACTTTGTTTAACTTGTTGGATTCTAGTGGGCCATTATATTTGGTCTGTTTGTTGCATTCCTTGCCTACATTTACTGACTATTAGTTACAATGTATTTCTGTTTTCCATTAGTACCTTCTTGTATACTAGCATGATGCACTGCTTTGGCATATTTGTTACCTTAAATGTCCAGGTCACTTTTGTAAGGCAGAACAAATGAACAAACCACAGGTAAAAGATATAACAATATATTTATGTGGGAATTCTTCATTTGAGTAATGAACCAAATTCAAAGACTGCACTATAGTATCAAGAAACTGTCACAGAGATTTATGGAGATTATGAGAATGGTCACACAGCCAAGAAGATTAAATTTCTGCTCTTTAGGTAAACATTTAAGAACATTTCTAGTCAAAGTGTGTTTTTCTTCTAGAGAAGAGTCAGCTAATGTTCTGTATATATCTTACATGTTCACTTTTGACTTTATAAATCTTCGGTTTATATGATCAAGATCACCTGGTTACAAAGTACAGTGAGTTATTTTTTAACACCCTTCAGTACACACTCCAACTCTAATGTGTATATTAAGCATCATTTTACTCAAATAGAAGACATGACAAGAGTTTTTGACTTTAATATTTTCCACAAAAGTCCAAAAGTGTTCTCAGAAAATAGTTCTATAATTACCTAGTGGTGTCAAATAGGAAATAGAATACATGGAAGTCCTTTATATATATTTTTTATTCATTAAGCACTTTTTCCCATTATACCCAGTGCCAAATACACTCTACATTTTTTATCATCAAAATAAAAAACTTACACAGTACAAAAATTGATCTCTTCACAGATAATAAATATCATAATACTATATAAGCTTGGTGTTATTCTTATACTTACCCAACATCACCTTTTCAAACTGGTTGCAATCAATAGATTTCTATTTGATGACAAATAATAAGCACCAGTCTTGATGGTATCCATAAACAACATGTTTATTAAATATATAAGTTGCAAGCCAGCAGTTATAGTCTACAGTTTTTTGGGTGAGTTTTCCTTGGGATTACAAAATACAAACATTGACTCCAGCATTTGGTGGTCAGCCATAGCAACTGACTGATTACATTAACAGCTGACTTCATTATATTTTTAAAAAAGGGACTCATATATACTACATAATAATTTTGACCTACAGAATGTGAAAGTCATTGTTCAGCATTCTTTGTGCCACAGACTGGAGATGCAGGAGCAATAATATATTTCTAATTTTAAAAATTGGAAAGTATGAGGACATTAGTTTATTTTCAATCACCAAAACCACATAAGTAAGTAAATTATCTATTAGATTCATACTTTTATTTTATTTAATTAAAAAGTTTTGGGATTAATTAATATAGTAACAACTGATTGTGAAGCAGAGAACAGAAATTGTATTAAAATCCTGAGTTTTGAAATTAATAATTGTTTTTGTATTGTCCCATTTTTTGACATTTATTGAAAAAAGGTTTTACTTGCATAATATATCTTGATTAAGTTTCCCCCTCTCAATATTCTTCCCAACTCCTCCCCAACTTTTCTCTGACCCAGATCCACACCTCTCTCCAATTAGGGAAAAGTGGATCTTAAGCAATAGTAATAGTATGTAACAAAATAAAATAGAAAATAAGATGAAAAGAACTATCACATTGGAGTTGGATATGACAAATAAATAGAAGAAATGAGCCCCCAAAGAAAGAACAAGAATCAGAGATTCACTCATTTGTGTAGTTAGGAAGCCATTAAGAACTCTAAATTGGGAACCATAATATGTATGCAGAGGACATAGTGTAGACCTGTGTAGGACCTGTGCTTGATGATTCAGTCTCTGTGAGCTCATATAAGCTTTATTCATATTGATTTAGAAGGTCTTATGTCCTTAATGCCCTCTATCCCTTCTGATTCTGTCTCATCGACTCTTTCTTCCATGTCTTCTGAAGGGGACCCTTGAGCCCTGAGGGGAGGGATCTGAGAGGTGTGTGTTCCAAGGTCATTTTCTCTCTCTCTCTCTCTCTCTCTCTCTCTCTCTCTCTCTCTCTCTCTCTCTCTCTCTCTCTGTGTGTGTGTGTGTGTGTGTGTGTGTGTATGTCTTTAATTGTAGCAGAATGTAATAATGAGTCATTTTATTGCTGGATTATGTTTGTATATAGAAGAGTAAGAACTGTACTATTTGGTTTTAACCATGGTCCCTGGGATGACAATGTCATCTCCAGGTATGGATTGCATTTCTTGGGTGTTACTTAAGTCAAATAAGGTATTTGTTGCTTTCTGTGACAATTTGAATGTATGTGGCTCCTTTAAGCTCATATGAAGTGGCACTGTTAGGAAGTATGATTTTATTGGAGGAGGCTAGGTGACACAGGCTTTTAATCCAGTCCTTTAGGCTAGACAGCACACCTTTAATGTAGGCCAAACATTCTGTAGGTATGGAGGTTGACTTTGAGGTCTTTTTCTCAAGCTTTACTTAGTGTTTTAGTGGGCTTCTGATGTGGGATGTTCTTCTGTATGCTATGAGTATGTATTCATTTTCTTGGTCGATGAATAAAGCTATTTTGGCCAATGGCAAGACAGAATATAGCTAGTTGCGAAATTCAAACAGAGTTACAGAGAAAAAGAAGGTGGAGTCAGGGAGATACAATGTCTATGAGTTCAAGACCAACCTGGAATACCCAGCTAGTAACAGGAGAATCCCTGTCAGGAAATACCAAAATCCAAAACCAAAACAAAATAAAAACCCTGCAGACTCCAAATGCTTAATATATTCAGAAAATGTTTTGAAGTCCTATAGGCTCTAGGCTCTATTGTTCTTAAATTAAGAATTGATTGCAAATAATATTGATATTGGTATAAATAAATGAAATATCCATATCTTAGGAAGAGACAAGATTCTAGGGACACAAGTTTCCATAGTTCTACTGGTAACCCCTTTCAGCCTTTTCTCAGGCTGAGATGCCTTATCTCACAAACAACAGAACCAGTCTAGAGAAGATGATGCCTACATTCCAAAGAGAATGGGTAGGTGGTTTTTGGTTAACAGTGGTTTATGGGTATTTGTTATCATTTAGGGTATCCAGGAATATAAGCTAAAAATACAACTATTGACATCAAATATTTTGCATTGGCATGGATTTTGGCATATTGATACAAATTTAAAGTTATTTTTGTTATATAGTTTCTACTCTTGTTTTGGTTATTATGCATATGCAGCTCATTTAAAAGTGTCATGTATAATTAAGAAATGAGGTTAGTACTTAGTCTATAATAATCAAACTTGTTGTCACATTAGGTATTTTTTTCAATACAAAACTTGTATATTTTAGACAGATACACGATTTTCAAAGAAAATCCTACATAATATGGCATTTACAATGCTTAATATCATAAAGGTTTTCAAGAAAATGAGACATAGCTATTCCTGGCCATATAAATTTACTTCACAAAAAGATGGTGGGTAACAAAAGGCCCATATGAAGTTACATTACTATGTGGAAAAGCTAGCTATCTGAGTAAGAAACTACTCTTGCCCTGATTGCTGACAATATACTATACAGAGTAGAAAAGCATAACACAGTAAAAGACAGATGCACTTTTCTAAAACAAGGTAAGGCAATCCTTTGAGATCCCTGTTTCAGTGACAGATATTATTCAGTACACAATGGAAATTCACTGATGAACTTTGCCAATACAAGAAAGGACAGTCCTTGAAAGTTGTTGCTTCATTAAAATATCTGACAGATATTCTAGGGCTGTTGCCTAATGTCAGATGCTCCAACATTGCAGTAGAACTTTGGGATACTGTCCAGGCAGATATATGTCTTTGGTATTAGGTATTATTATATCCTTCTAGGGTTATTTGATGGAACTAAAGACTAAATACAGCCATAGTTATGTTTAATTACATTAGAAATTAAATTAGGTATAAAACCTTGAAATAAGTAAGGTAGAAAATGGAGTATTTTCTCTGAATTTACTAAGAACAATGGACTGAACAATGTAAATGTAGTTCTTACTTGATAACTCTTTTGTTGTATACAGTTTTGCTATGTTAAAATTGAAACTTATTATTTAGAGAAAAAGGGAGGAAATATGGAATATATGTTTATGCCGTAGAATATTTGGTAAATGCTGCAAAGATGTGCTGCATTCTTTTATGTTACATTTAATTATCTCTGCAAAACTGTGCTACTTTCTCTTTCTAAAGCAACAGAACTGATTGGTCTATTAAAGATCTGAATGGTTAATAGCTAGGCAGAATAGATGGATAGGCATAGCTAACAGGAAGAGAAAATAAATAGTAGGCCATATCTAGGCTCAATAAAGGAAAAAAAAAAAAAACAGAGAGCAATAAAAGGAGGCAAGGAAGATGCCAGAGACCAGCTACCAAGTCATACAGCTGGCTAACGTAGTAAGTAAAAAAAAAAATGATATATAGAATTTAAAAAGATAAAAAAAAATCAGAGACAAAACTTAGGTAATGAGAAATAGGATAATTTAATTTAGAAGATCTGGCTAGAAACAAGCCAGTTAATCCTGGGCATTCACAAGTAAGAAGAATAAGTTTCTGTGTATTTATTTGGGAGTTGGTTGGTGGACAACAAAACAATAAAAAAATTAAAATATAAGATGCTGTCCCAAACAATTCTACTCAGTAAAGTATCAATACCAACAGATGAAAAGAAAAAAAACATTTCATGTTCAAAACAAACTGAAGTAATTTCTATACACCAATAAAACCTACAGAATGTATTAGAATAACAAATTCACTCTGAAGAGGTTAACTGAAGAACAAAACAAGACATAAATAATCCAAGAACAGTTATACAAGAGGGGAAACACTACTATGACAAAATAATAGGAATTTTAAGCAGTGTTCATTAAAATTGCCACAATTACTCTAATGAAATACACAAAGACTAACAGAATAGATTAGGTACCAGAATCTATCTTTCTGTTGGATCTTAGAAACAAACTTCTTCACCACTAAAGACAGACATAACCTTAGTGTACTGGATGTAAAAATGTTTTTCCTAAGCAAATGGAATCAAGAAGCAAACAGATATAGCTATTTTAGTATCTGAAAACAGACTTCATAGCAAAACTAATCACAAGAGATAAGAAAGGATATTACAATATCATTAAAGGAGAAATCCACAAAAAGATATTACAGTTTTAACATTTATGTATTATCAATCACAAAGCAACCTAAATTCATAAAAGATACATTATCATAGCTAAAATCCCATGTTGACCTTACCACAGTGTTAATGGATGAATTCATTACCACACTCTCATCAATAGACCAATCATCCAAAGAAAATTTAAACAAACACTAGAGATACACAACATCATAAATTAAATGAACCAAACAGACATATATAGAACATTTGATTTGACCCTGATGAGGTATGTCCTTCTTTATGCTGTAAATATGTGTTTTTCTTTTTGTTTGAAAATAAAGCTCTTTTGGCCAATGGAAAGGCAGGAGCTAGCTGACCAGGAAATCCAAACAGTGATAGAGTAAGGTGGTAGCCAGATTCAGAGGGAGGCCGTGTAGCTTGCTAAGAAACAAAAGAACCTGGTATCACCAGCAAGCCAATACCATGTACATATCCACAGGTTAATAGAAATTGGTTAATAATTAAGAGAGAACTAGCCAAGAAGAAGCCTGAGCCATCTGTGAGTTTATAATTAATATAAATCAGCCTCTTTGTGTTTACTTGTGACTATACAGATGCAGGACAGGGTGGAACAAAAACACTAGTCTATCTGTGTCACCCAAACATTTTGCAAGATTTTCCATGTAAAACCTGACAAAATCTTAAAGAAGGATTCTGAACACAAAACAACAGAAACAAGAACAGCTTCTTGGGAGCAGCGTTTTCTGTGGTGGGCTCTTGTTTACTAGAGGGAAGTAGTGGCTCAATTCTTCTAAGGGAGGCTTCCTGCTTCAGCATTAGCAACAAAGATCACAGAGCTCTTTTAAGAGGCCCTGCTACCAAACACATAAATGGTGTTTATGAACAGCTTCTTAGAGGTGGCATGGATCAAGAAACTTTTCAGAATTTTGGCAATAAATATGTCTCCTGCCAGTACCTCTGCAGTGATGCTAGACTCTCAAGAAACTGAGGAATTGGAAGAACCAGCCACCAAAACTTCAGCTTCTATACTAGCCATGGTGTTTAGCAGATTAAAAACTCATGTGGTCAGAAAAATATAGATATATATAGTAAATACAGATTCAGAGGGGAAAATCATCTAAATGGTTTACAGTGTGCTTAAAAATACATGTAGACTTGAGAGACAAAATAAAAAGTATAGAGAAAGTCCTTAAAAAACAAATAGAGTAGCTAGATATGGTGGCAAATGTCTTTAATCCTAGCACTGGGAAGGCAGAGACAAGGAGATCGCTATGATTTCAAGGCCAGCCTGGTCTACAGTGTGAATTACAGGACAGCCAAAGATACACAGAGAAACCCTGTCTCAAAAACCAAAAAATTAAAATATAAAAAATAAAAGAAATAGAATAATAAAAATGGTCACATAAAGATGGAAAATGATAGCATGCTGTCTTTGAGTGGTTTGACTACTGGGAAAGTAGCAATAGCTGCTAAAATTCAGTTGATTTATAAATGCTGATGGATTAATCCAACCTATATATTTTAAAAATGCATTGACTTCAAATTTTAAGTGAAAGGACATGGTACTTTTGGAAAGAGGTTCTGTTTGTTTGTTTGTTTGTTTGTTTGTTTGTTTGTTTGTTTTTCCACAGAAGAAAAGTTGTAGATTCCTTCCAGATTCATATGATATGATCAAGCAAGACCCCATGAAGCAGTGGCACAGGTGATCAAACATCCAAAACAACTGAAAACATGTAGCCTTACAGACTACTACAAGTCAGGATTTGGCCAGGGTTCTGGGTTTTGTCAGGATTCCCATGGGTTTGCCAGAGTCCCCAAACAGCAGGAAGCAGTTTGGAAAGAACTATACACAAATTCCCAAATATTGTTTGTAAATGTTTATTTTCATTTAAACTTGGTTGGTTACAAATGGTTAATGATCACAGACACTTTCCAAAACAGTAAAAGAAAAGAAAACATGATATAGAAATGAATACTTTATATTGATATGGATTTTGGCTTATTGACACAATTTTAAGATGAATATTGTTAAATGTATATCTCTACCCTTATTTAGGTAGGTTATTATACAGCTCACATAAATGTAATGTATAAATAAGTGCAGATTATAAATAGTCATCTATAATTGTCAAAACTTATATTTAGTTAGCTTTACTAAATATGTAGATTAAATTCAAATGGATAGTAATTCTTCAAAACCTTTCAAACACCCATGGAATATAACATTTAAAATTGTTTATTAGGATTTTTCTTCACACCGAGACACAGCTATGACCCAGTCATTCTGTAAATATGTTTCTCATACTGCTTAATGAATAAAGCACTGTTGGCCAATAGGAAAGCAAGATAGGTGGGACTAGGAGACAAGGAGGATTCGAGGAAGTAGTAAGGAAGAGTCAACATGGAGAGATTGGGGAGAGCAAACACTGGCCTCGCTCCCCGTAAGATGAGACCACGTGGAGATACTTAGATTAATAGAAATGGCTTAATAATTAAGACAGAGAGAGCTGATAAGAAACTAGTACCTGGCCAACAACATTATATCAAATACAGAGTTTCTGTGTGTTATTTGGGGCTGGTGCCGCAGTGGGTCCAGGTGGCAGGAAAAACCTTACTCCTTAAACAGCTGTTCCTGCAACTCCAATTGCATCAGAGAGGAAGATGGGCAATGAAGAAACTTGTTATGGTGTTTGACTTCAACATTTCAGAGATAGCCATTTGGACAAGAACCTGTTCTTGCCTAGACTATTTGATAGCATGTTGCCCAAACTGGACAAGAAGGTAACAATGAAAAGAGACTGTTGAATTTACCAAGGGACAGGATTGTCCTTTAAGATTCCTGCTTCCTGTATACTTTGAACACACAATTTGGAGTAATAGATTTGAATATTATCTGGAAACTGACTACCTGAGGATTGTGAATTTTGTTTATTGGGACCTGTTTTATGCTAAACATACATGTTTTCTGGAGTCATTAAAGCAGGACTGTACATTGGATGATATTCTCTTTTTCTAGGAGCACTAAAATAGGAAATAGCTGCTTGTCAAGTTTGCAACTCAATAATGGCACAATTTAAATACAAATATAGTCATAATTGATTTTAAATATATTTGTTTAAAAAACAAGTTTCTCTGAGATTGTGTCAAAATTTAATTTCCTCCTCTACAAAGTAATTTCAAAATTATTAAGAGAAATCTCAAGAACAAGAAGAATTAACATAACACTAAAAATCTTGGTTAATAAAATGGTTATAATAAATGACTGTATTTCAAGTACTTTTAAAAGTACTGTAATACTCAAATTTAGGCTGTATGTTATGTTTAGTTTCCAGCTGGTTATATAGATGACTTTGTCAAGCTAAAGAACAAAAACAATAATTTCACAAATTCCTTCTTCTTAATATCTGAATATATCCTGATAAAATATAGCAGTCCACACTATAAATATTTGGAGTACTGTAGTACAGATTACTGTTTTTAATCATGATATTTTGATCCATTTCTTTGATTAAAAGTGCCACTTGCTGTTTTTCTACATAAGTTAATTATTAAGGATTTAGAGTAAGAGTGACCAAAAAGACATATCTTTATCTTATTTTTAATATTTATTTTAATTTTAGCATTTTGTACATGATTACTATATTTACATTTCTATTCTTCTCTATCCCCTACCAACTCTTCCCATGTCTGCTCCTAAACACCACACACACACACACACACACACACACACACACACACACACACATACACACACACACAAACACACACATGCACACACAAATTCTCCTTATTCCATTCAGTATTGCTTATGTGTATACGTATTTAGGAATGACAATTTGGGATTGATTAATCTATCAGTGAATTCATACCTGGAAAAGACTTCCCTGTCCTCCCTTAATAATCATTGACAATCTGTAGTTCCTATTCATCTGTGTCAAGGGCCTTGAGAAATTTCCCCTCACTTTCACATCTTTATTGGTGTTGTCTTTATAAAAGTTGTGCTTAGGAACCATATTACTGAGACTTGCATGAATTCAGTTTCCCTGTCAAGTCCATTATCTTTCAGTGGGCACTCTGGCCTCAAACCCTTTCTTTTATTAAGTTTGAAATAAAGTTGTTTTACATGTCAATCCCAGTTCCCTCCCACTTCCATCCTCCCCTTTCACCTCACCAAACCCCAGCCCATTCTCTTTCTGTTCCCCAGGGAGGGTAAGGCATTATATGGAAAGTTTTCTAATCCTGTCATATCATTTGGGGCAGCGCCTAGGCCCTCCACCATGTGCCTAGGCTGAGAAAGTTTCCCTCTATGTGGGATGGACTCTGAAAGTCTATTCATATACTAGAGATAAATACTGAACCACTACCATAGTTGCCCCATAGACTGCCCAGTCCTCCAAACTATCACCCATGTTCAGGGGGTCTGGATCAGTCCCATGCTGGATTACCAGCTATCAGTCTGGGGGACCATTAGCTCCTCCATGTTCAGGTCCACTGACTCTATGTGTTTCTGCAGCATGAACTTCTAATCCCTCTCTGAATCTGGATTCTACTAGATCAGCTCAGTGTTTAGTCATGGGTGTTTCCTTCTGTTTCAAACAGGTCCTAGATGAGGGCTCCATGATGGTAGCCTTTCTGCTGTTGCTCACACTGTTAGTTGTAGTCAGACTTGTAGGTCTCTGGACATTTCTTTAGGTTCAGTTTTCTCTTCAAACCTATAATGGTTCCCTCTTTTATGCTCTCTCTCTCTCTCTCTCTCTCTCTCTCTCTCTCTCTCTCTCTCTTTCTCTCTCCCTCCCTCTCTCTCGCTCGCTCTCTCTCTGTCTGTCTGTATCTCTCTCTCATCTTCTATTCCTCCCCTGACTCAATCTTCCTAGTCCCACGTGCTTTGCTCTCCTCCCCTTCTTTTTCTCCTAGTTCCCTCACCAATCAGTGCCCACACCACTCCCCAAATGCTCTGAAGACATTGTCCCTTCCCACTTCTGTGAGGAACCTTATATTAATCTCTTATAATCCACGTTGTATCCTCTTTCCTCTGGCAATATGAATTATATGCTGGTGATCCTGTGCTCTAGGACTAAAATCCATATATGAAAGAATACATACCATGTTCCTCTTTTTGTGACTGGGTTACCTCATTCAGGATGGTTTCTTCAAGTTCCATCTGATGGGAGATGTCATTTTGTATATGTTTCTCATACTGGTTAATGAATAAGCACTGTTGGCCAATAGGAAAGCAAGATAGGCGGGACTAGGAGACAAGGAGGAAATAGGAAGTAGTAAGGAGGAGCCAAGATGGAGAGACTGGAGAGTTGAGACGCTGGCCCCTTTTCCCGGTAAGAAGACCACATGGAAATACATAGAAAGGGGTTAATACTTAGGACAGAGCTAACCGATAAGAAACTAGTAACTGGCCAACAGCATAATATCAAATACATAATCTCAGTGTGTTAATTGGGGCTGGACCAAAGGCAGGACAAGAACAGGCGGCGGGTGGAAAAACCTGTACTCCTTACATCCATCCACTTGAAATCCTGCGAATTTCAGGATTTCATTGTATCTTTCCACAGAGTAGTATTCCATTGTATAGATGTGCCACATCTTTATCGATTCTTCAGTTGAGGGGCATCTAGGTTGCTTCCAGGCTCTTGCTATTACAAAAAAAAAAAAAAAAAATGCTACTATGAACATACTTGAGCACATGTCTTTGTTGCAAGGATGTGGGTCAATTGGGTATATGCCTAAGAGGTGGATTGCCAGGTCCTGTGCTGAACTGATTCCCATTTTCTTGAGGAACCACCATAATGATTTCCAAAATGGCTGTACGAGATTGCACTCCCACCAGCAGTGGAGGAGTGTTCCCATTTCTCCAAATCCTCTCCAACATGAGTCATCATTGGTGTTTCTAATTTTAGCCATTCTGGCAGGAGTAAGATGGTATCTCAAAGTTGTTTTGATTTGCATTTCCCTCATAGCTAAGGATATTGAGCACTTTCTTAAGTGTCTTTCAGGCTTTTTGATTTTCTCTATTGAGTTTTCTCTCTTCAATTCTGTGCCCCATTTTTAATAGGGTTATTTGGTGTTTGGCGAATAGTTTCTTGAGTTCTTTTTATATTTTGGAGAGCAGCCCTCTGTCAGATGTCAGATAGGTGAAAATCCTTCCCCAGTCTGTGGCCTGCCTTTTGCTCTTGTCAACTGGGTCCATTGCTTTATAGAAGTTTCTAAGTTTGAGGAAGTCACATGTATTAATTGTTGATCTCAGTGATTGTGCTAATGGAGTTATGTTCAGAAATCAGTCTCCTATACTAATTTGTTCAAGGGTAGCTCCCATTTTCTCTTCTAACAGGTTCAGTGTGGCTGGATTTATGTTAAGGTCTTTGATCCATTTGGACTTGAGTTTTTTACATGGCGAAAGACATGGGTCTCTCTGCAGTTTTGTACACACCATCATCCAATTGTGGCAGCACCATTTGTTTCCTTCTGCCATTATTTACTTTTAGCTGTTTTGTCAAAAATCAAGTGTCCGTAGGTGTGTGGGTTAATATCAGGATTTTTAATTCAATTCCATTATTCTACTTGTCTATTTTTGTGAAAATATCAGGCTGTTTTCAGGACTATAGCTCTGTAATAGTGATTAAAGTCAGGGATGGTGATGCCTTCTGAAGTTCTTTTATTGTACAGGGTTGTTTTCCTATCCTGTTTTTCCATATAAAGTTGATTATTATCCTTTTAAGGTCGTGAAATATTGTTCTTATATTTTAATGGGGATTGCATTACATCTGTAGATTGCTTTTGGAAAGATTGCCATTTTTTACTATGTTTATCCTACCTATCCAAGAGCATGGGAGATCTTTCCATTTTCTGGTATCTTCTTTAATTTCTTTTTTAAACACAGAAAGTTCTTATTATATAGAACTTATTATATAGAACACTTGTTTGGTAAGTGTTACCCCAAGATACTTCATGATTTTTTTGTGGGTATTGAAAAGGATGATGTTTCCCTGATTTCTTTCTCAGCCCCCCCCCTTTTTTTTTTTTGTCTGAAAAAAGTAGGGCTACTGATTTTTTTTTTTTTTGAGTTTATCTTTTATCATGCTAGTTCTCTGAAGGTGTTTATAAGCAGGAATTTCCTGGTAGAGATTTTAGGTTGCTTATGTAAACTATCATATCATCTGCAATTAGAGAATATTTGAATTCTTCCTTTCCAATTTGGATCTCTTTGATCTCCTTTTGTTGTCTCATAGCTTTAGCTAGAACTTCAAGTACAATATTGAATAGATATGGAGAGAGATGGCAGTCTTGTCCTGTTCCTGATTTTAGAGGAATTGCCTTAAGCTTCTTTCCATTCAGTTTGATGTTGGTTGTTGGTTTACAGTATATTGTTTTTATTGTGTTTAGGTATGTTCCTGTTGTCCCTGATCTCTCCCAGACCTTTAACTTGAAAGTGTGTTGAATTTTGTGGAAGACTTTTTCACCATCTAGGGAGATGATCATGTGGTTTTTCTCTTTCAGTTTTTTTATTTGATGGATCACATTGATAGATTTTCATATGTTAACACATCCCTGCAACCCAGTGATGAAACCTACTTGCTTATGGTGGATGATTTCTCTGATGTATCCTTGGATTCGGTTTGCCAATATTTTATTGAGTATTTTTACATCAATATTCTTCAGGGATATTGGTCTGTAGTTTTCTTTCTTACTTTTGTCTGTGTGTGTCTTTGGTACCAAGCAGATTGGGGCCTCATAAGAAGAGTTTGGTAATGAACCTTCTGTTTCTATTGTGTGGAACAATTTGAAGAGTATTGGTATTAGATCTTCCTTAAATGTCTGGTAGAATTCTTCACAAAAGCAATCTGGCCCTGGGATTTTTTTTTTTTTTGGAAGGCTTTTGATGACTGCTTCTAATTAGTTAGGGGTTATATGTCTATTTAAGTTGTTTGTGTGTTCTTGATTTAATTTTGGTAAATGATAGTTATCCAGAAATTTGTCCCTTTCCTTTGAAATTTCAAATTCTGTGGAGGATAGGTTTTCAAAGTATGACCTGAAAATTGTCTGGATTTCCTCTGTGTCTGTTATAATGTCCCCTTTTCATTTCTGAGTTTGTTAATTTGCATATTATCTCTCTGATTTTTCGTTAGCTTGTATAAAGGTTTGTCTATGTTGTTGATTTTCTTGAAAAACCAACTCTTTGTTGCATTGAATTTTTTTGTGTGTATTGTTTTCCTGGTTTCTACTTTGTTGATTTCACCTGTCAAATTGACTATTTTCTGATGTCTACTCCTCCTGGGTAAATTTGCTTCTTTTTGTTCTAAGGCTTCCAGTTGTGCTGTTAATTCTGTAATGTTACTATCCTCCATTTTCTTCATATGGGCACTTAGTGCAATGAACTTCCCTCCTAACACTGCTTTTAAGGTGTCCCATAAGTTCGGGTATGCTGTGTCCTCATACTCATTGAATTTTAGGAAGTCCATAATTTCTTTATTTCTTCTTTAACCCAGGTATGGTGCAATTGCCCATTGTTCAGTTTCCATGAGTTTGTAAGGTTTCTGCAATTTGTGTTGTTGAATTCCAATTTTAAAGCATGGTGGTCTGATAAGATACAGGGGACTATTCCAATTTTTTTGTATCTGTTGAGGTTTGTTATGTCGCCTAGTATGTGGTCGATTTTTGAGAAGGTTCCATGTAGAGCAGAAAAGAAGGTATATTCTTTTGTGTTTGGATGGAACGTTCCAATTGGGTAATAATTTCTGTTAGTTCTTTTGTTTCTGTGTTAAGTTTCTGATGTTTAGTCCTGTCTAGTGGTGAGAGTGGCTTGTTGAATTCTCCCACTATAAATGTTTCAAATTTTATGTAAGTTTTGAGTTTTAGTAGTGTTTTGATGGGAGATGTCATTCTGTATATGTTTCTCATACTGGGTAATAATAAAGCACTGTTGGCCAATAGGAAAGGAAGATAGGAGAAACAAGGAGGAAATAGGAAGTAGTAAGGAGGAGTCAAGATGGAGATTCTGGAGAGACCAGTATGTGGCAGCCGGCTCCCGGTAAGAAGAACACGTGAACATACATAGATTAACACAAATGGGTTAATACTTAAGACAGAGCTAGCCGATAAGAAAGTAGTAACTGGCCAACAGTATAATATCTAATAAAGAGTCTCTGCGTATTATTTGGGGCTGGCGAGGCGGCGGGACAAGACTAGGCGGCGGGTGGAAAACCCGTACTCCCTACAGTGTTTCCTTTACAAATGTGGATGCCTTTGTATTTTGGGAATAGATGTTCAGAATTGAGACTTTGTGCTGGTGGTTTTCTCCTGCAATGAATACGAAATGCTCATCTTCATATCTTATGATTAATTTTGCTTTGAAGTCTAACTTGTTAGATATTATGATAGCCATAACTGCTTGTTTCTGTTTTCCATTTGAATGGAAGATATTTTCCCAGCCCTTTATCCTTAGGTAATATCTATCTTTGAAGCTTAGATGTGTTTCTTGTATTCAGCAGAAGGATGGATTCTGACTTCGTATCCATTCTGTTATCCTGTGTCTTTTCATAGGTGAGTTAAGACCATTAATGTTGATGGAGAGTAAGGACCATTGATTGTTAATGCTTGTTTGGTTTAAATTTGTTGACAGTGGTATTTGACTATATTTGCTCTGTTTTACCCTTGGGTTCTGGTGAAGTGGGATTATCTATTGCCTATGTCTTTGTAAGTGTAGTTAACACCCTTGGGTTGCAGAATTCCTTCCAGAACTTTCTGTAGGGATGGATTTGTAGATACCTATTTTGAAAATCTGGCTTTGTCATAAAATATCTTGTTTTCTCCGTCTATAGTGACTTAGAGTTTTGCTTGGTATTGTTACCTTGGCTGACATCCGTGAACTCTTAGTACTTGTAGTACATCTATCCAGGAGGTTCTAGCCTTGAGATTTTTCCATGGAGAAGTCGGGAATAATTTTGATAGGTCTGCCTTTATATGTTACCTGGCCTTTTTCCTTCGCTGGTCTTAATATTCTTTCTTTATTCTGTATGTTAGGTGTTTTGATTATTATGTGTCGAGGGGTCTTTTTTCTTTGGTCCAGTCTATTTGGTGTTTGGTATGCTTCTTGTACTTGCATGGGCCTTCTTGCCCTTCTTCAGATTGGCAAAGTATTCCTCAATGATATGGTTCAATATATTTTCTGCACCATTGAGCTGGGCTTTTTGTGCCTTCTTCTATGCCTATTATTCTTATGATACACTTTTCATGGTGTCCCACATTTCCTGGATGTCTTGTGTTAAGGATTTGTTGTATTCACGATTTTCCTTGGTCATTGAATCTATTTCCCCTAGTTTATCTCAGCATGTGAGATTCTCTCTTCCATCTCTTGTATTCTGTTGCTTATGTTTGTGTCTGTATTTCCTCGTTTGCCCAGTCTTTCTACTTCTAGTAGTCCTTCAGTTTGTAGTTTCTTTATTGTATCTATTTCAGTTTTCATGTCTTGAAGTGTTTCCTTCACCTGTTTAATTGTTTTTTTCCTTGAATTTCTGTACTTTCTTTAAGAAGTTTGTTCATTTCTTGCAATTTTTTGTTTGTTTTTCCTTCCATTTCTTTAAGGGATTTTCTCACATCCTCTTTGAGGGCCTCTATTACTTTTATGACTATAATTTTTAAGTCATTCTCTTCTGCTTCACCTGCTTTGGGTTGTTCATGTCTAGTTGGTGTTGAGTCTGTATATTCTGGTGGTGTTATGCTTGTCTTTCTATTGTTATGTGTTTTCTTTTATTGCTGTCTTCCTAATGCTCCTTCCAGTAGGTGTAGGTGGGGTGTGTCTATCATACTCCCCAGGTGGACTTAGGTGGGTCAGAGTTTAGATGTCTATAACTCTGGGTGGCCCAAGCTCTCTAGGAAGTCTCTTCTCTCAGTCAGGGTCCCATCAGTCGGGGTCAAAGATCAGGCTCCGGCAGAAGACCTCTAGCAGAGGCCTGGCAATGAGAGTCAAAGACAATGGGAGTCAAAGACTAGGCTGCGACTCTGGATGTTTCTGCACCAATAGGTGTATCTATCTCCATTTTTCTTGTTTTAAGCAAAAGTTATATACTAGCCTATTTACTATAAATAAAGGAAAATAATAAGGTACATTTAAGAAGGATTTATTCTAAAACAGGTAAGACTTTTGTATATATATATATATATTATATTAAAGATAATTTATTCATATTTTATATGTATTATTGTTTTACTTATATGTTCTTATGTGTATGGTATGTATGTCTGGTGCCCTTGGAACCACATGCCAGTTCTCTGCAAGAGAATCAATAGCTTCTTTTTCTTCCTTAGGGAAGATTTTGATTTGTTGATGTTGTTGATGGTAGTGGTGGTGTGTTGTTTTCTTTATTTGTTTGTTTAATTTGTTTGTCTCTCATATATTGCATCTGGGTTAGGGTTTCCATTTGCTCCTCTCCTGGCAGTTCGAGTACCACACTTCTCCCTCCATATCCATTCTCTCCTTTCTTCGGAAAATGGATAGTCCTACCAGGGGCATCAACCAAACACAGCATGTCAAGACATAATAAATGAGGACATTCTCTCAAGTTAAGGCTGGACAAGGCATCCCAGTAGGTGGAAAAATGTCACAGAAGCAGGCAAAGGTGTTACTGTTAGGAATTCCAGAGGAACTCCGAGATATACAACCATAATATATGCAGAGGAAAAATGTCAGACCCATAAAGGCTTCTTGATTTTCAGTTGTGGCTCTGTGCACACCTGTAAACTTACAGAGATTCTGTGAATTGTATTCTTGTAATGTCTCAATCCTGCTTCCTCCTACAATCCTTCCTTGCCATCTCATGCAGGATTCCTTGGAGCTCTCCCTAATGCTTGCTGTGGGTCTCTGGATCTGCTTCCATCAGTTGCTTGGGAAAAGCCTCTCTAATGACATTTAGGCTAGGGTTCAGTCTGTGAGTATACAAGAGTAATATCAGGAACCATTTCATTGACTTTGTTTGATGACCATGTTTGTTTCTATCATTGGTCCCAAGGATACCCACATTCTGGTACCTGGACCTCTAGGCACTGTCTGGTATATGCTCCATCTCATGGCATTGGTCTCAATTTGGACAAGTAATTGTTTGGCCACTCCCACAAGTTCTGTGCCACCTTTACTACAGCACATCCTGCAGACAGGAAGAATTGTAGTACTATTGATTTATGGATGGATTGATGTTCCAATCCCCGAATTAGAAGCTTTGCTTGGTTATAGAAGATGCTGGCTCAGGCTCTATAACCCTATTAATACAAATATTTGCTAGCATGAACCTTGTGAGTTCCCAGAAGTTTCCCTTGACATAGGTTTCTACATCACCTCCAAAATGTCCCCCATTCCAGTCTTCTCAACCAGTACTACCTTCTTCCACAATCCCTAACTAATCCATTGTTATCCATTCACTTCCTGTCTGCAGTATACCTGTGGAATCTATTTTATTCCCCTTTCCCAGAAAAAAATCCATGCCTCTCCCCTTGGGCCCAACTTGTTACTTAGGCTCTCTTTGTCTGTGTATTGTAACATGATTATTCTTTATTATACTTTGAATACATACTTATAACTGAGAACATACCATGTCTGGGACCTAAGTTACATCATTCAGGATATTTTATTTTTGTAATACCATTCATTTAACTACAAATTTCATGAAGTATTTTTAAACAACTGAGTAATACTCCATTGTAGCAATGTACCAAGTTTGCTTTATCAATTCTTAAATTCAAGAACATCTACATTGATAGTATTTTATGACTTGAGGTAGATTGATTGCCAATATTCTTAGAAACTGCAATACTGATTTCCAAAATGGCTGTACACTCCCACTAGCCATGAAAGAGTATTCACTTACCTCTACATCCTCTCTAACATGGTTGCCCTTACCTGTGAGGAGGAATGGACTAACCACATGGATTGAAGTTCCTGAACTCATGTCATCAGGCTTGATGGCAAATATCTTTACATGTATAGCTATTTGTACATTCCACAGTTTTGATTATTCAATATTGAGAATAATATATTTTAGCACATTGATTTTTTTATACCTGCAGCAAAGAACAGTATTAAAAGCTAATAATTAGAAGTTTTAAGTGTCCATTTCCACATTTCTAAAAAAACATAAGGCATTTCCCCTTAAAATAGAAATAACTTTATATGAACTCCACATAAAAAGACAACTTCTTTTCCTCCTTACTTTATAGTACATTTACTTAGGCAATAAAAATCACAAGATGCTTCAGGTGAAATTTGGAGCCAAGGTGTTCCATATGTTATATTTTCTGATTTAAAAGGCTCATTGATCAGGTAATTATTTGGTAGTTTGTCTTACTATATTTGTGTTTACAGTAACTCATTTAAAAACTTTTTCCTTTTTTATTTTTCTTTTATTCATTTTACATGCCAATTACAGTACTACCTCCCTCCCCTCCTCCTGTTCCACACCACCTTCCTCTAACCCAACCTCATCCATTCCTAAGAAAAGGTAAGGCCTCCCATGGGCAGTCAACAAAGCTTGACACATTTATTTGCGGCAGTATCAAGCCCCTTCCCCTGAATCAAGGTTAAGAAAGCCATCCTACCATAGGAAGCCAGTTCATGCAATAAGCATAGATCCTGGTTCAACTGCCAGGGGGCCAACAAACAGATTAGGCTACAAAAATGTCACCCACATACAGAGAGCCTATTTTGGTCCCATGAAGTCTCCCTACTTGTCAGTTTAAAGTCCTTGAGCTCCCACAAGTTTGGGTCAACTATCTTTGTGAGTTTTCCCCATCATTATCTTGACTCACTGCACATATAATCTCTCCTCCTTCCCTTATACTGTACTCCTATAGCTTAGCCTGGTACTTGGATGTGGGTCTCTGCACCTGCTTTCATCAGTTAATGGAAGAAGTTTCTATTGTGACAGTTAATATAGGCACCAATCTGATAAAAGGGGAAGACCAGCTGTGGGGGGGGTGGAGGAGAGGTATTAGGGAATAAAAACATTAGGTTGAGTTTGGTGAGGGTTAATGTAGGAGAACAATGAAAGATATGTCTCCATGGAGATTGCCAATCCAGCCCTAGGGGAGAAACTTGGTGCTAGGAAAATTCCAAGAAATCTACAAGAATGAACACAGCTATGACACCTGTCAATAATAGTAAACATTATTTCAAGACATAGATCTATATATTGGTTGTCTAACTTTAATCACAGACAAAAGTGAATTTTATGATCTACCAATATGTAAAATATATAATATAACATATTCCCCTAGTAACAACTATTTTACTAAATATAAGATAGATTGGTAGATGGATAGATAAGACACAGACAGGCACATACAAAATTATTTTTAAAATTCATGTTAGTGAGAGAGAGAAGGAGAGAGAGAGAGAACATAAAAGAGGGAGCCAATATTGGTTTGAAGAGAAAATTGAACCCAAAGAAAGGTCTAGAGAACTACAAGACTGCTCCCAACTAACAATTTGAGCTTCTGTGGAAAGGCTACCATAAATGCCATTCCCAGATAGTGAGATCAACAACTTATCCATTGAGTCCTCATCTAATGCCTGTCGGAAACAGGATCAAACATCCATATCTAAACACTGAGTCGAACTAGAACCCAGATGCAGATGGAGAGGACATGACCAGGCTGCAGAAACACATAGAGACAGCTTACCTGAACTAGGAGGAGCTAACAGGCCCCCAGACAGATAGCTAGGAAGCCAGCATGGGACTGACTCAGGCCCCCCTGAATATGGGTCTCAGCCAGAAGGACTGAGCAGTCTCAGGGACATCAGACAGTGGAGCCAGGATGTATCCCTGGTGCACAAAAGGACCTTACGGACACATGCCCCATGGAGGGATAACTGCCTTAACCTAGATACAGGAGAGAAGCCCTAGTCCTTACATCAAATGACCTGTCAGATCTACATGACCCCACCTGGATGGCTTTGCCCTACATATGGAATTGGGGTGGGGGGATGGGAGGGGAGAGTGGTTAGGGTGCATGTGAGAGGGCAGAAATGGTAAAAGGGAGGGAGGGAGAGGGAACTTGGATCAACATGTAAAATAATAAATAAAAATTCATGTTAGTGTATGATTCCTTCAATTTAAAATACAACAATTGAATTGTGACCTATTGTTTTTCTCCTTTTGAGTAGGACAACATGTCCATTATTAAGACACATGTCCGTTATTAAGGACAACATATCCGTCTTTTAAGATATTGTGCTTGATTTGTCACAGTGACGCAATATTAAAATAATTAAAGTTCCCAAATACATCTTTTAAAAGGTAAATATCTTCTAGTATAGTATACTGTGCACAACCAAACACATCTCTGGAAAATAAAAATAATAAATACTTGAAGATACTTGGAGGACAACAGAAGTGGAAAAAGGAATGCACATGACTGGCACAGAGATCTCATCATAGCAACTTGTAAGTGGAAACTATATACTAAGTTCAACACTGCTAATATGTTTATCTGACATTTATCAGAAACCACACTGGAATGGGTTAACGAGTAAAGGCTATCCTATCTTTCTATACAAGAGGTATTATTTACATTTTCTGAAACATCAGGATGAAAAAATTGGGTATGAGGCACAGTTGAAACTCACTGGAGTCAGATTATATTTACATTAATTTAAGCTCCATCACCATCAGATTTTCTAGAAAACTGAATAGAACAGTAACTGCAATAGAAAGTGATTTTTTAAAAAGTAAACAAGTACATTGGGAAGATCTATTAATTTGTACAATACCCAAGTTTACAACTTGGATTTTCAAATTAACTTCAATACTCCTTTCATCCTAAAGTTGTATTAGGGTATACATGCTGATAAATACTGTTCTAAACTATCCTGCATAATAATGTACTTTAGCTAAATATAGATAGACACAAATCATAGAATTGGTTGAATTCTTTCATCTTGTAATATGAAAAATAAAAGTCCCAGAGATAGGTAGTGGGGTAGTACATATAATCACAGAGCATTATTACCAAATGTGATATTGTCAAAATTTTTGAAAATACATGAAAATACTTTAGGGAATGGAGAGGGGAATTAGCAGTTAAAAGTTCTTGCTGCTCTTCCAGAGGACTAGATCTTGACTCTCAATGCCAGCATCAGGTGGCCCAGAGCCAACTCCAGTTGATAGGACGGACTTTCATGGCTTCTGAACACATTTGACATACATATGTTTGTACACAAACTCACCACACACATACACACAAAATTCTTTTAAAAATTAAAATATTGGCCATGTGTTGGTGGTATATGCCTTTAATCTCAGCACTTAGAAGGAAGGGGCAGGTGGATTTCTTTGAGTTCTAGGTCAACCTAGAGTGATTTAACCTGAGTGATTTAAAGGACAGCCAAGGCTACACAGAGAATCCCTATCTCTAAAAATGCACACAAATAAATAAAAATTTTACAAACCCAAACTAATTCAGGGTGGTTGTGGCTCAAGCATTTAATCCCAGAACTCTGGAGACATAGGCAGGCAGATCTCTGTGAGTTTGAGGCTAGCCTGGTATACAATGCAAGTTCCAGGACAGCCAGGGTTATTACACAGAGAAACTCTGTCTCAAATTAAATAAATAAATAAATAAAATAAAATTAGAGTTTCTGAAAACTGTCTCATAATTCTTTCATTTTATTTGCATTTGTTATATTCAATTTTGTTATCAAACTAGTACATTGCTTAATTAGTTAAATTACTTCTTCATGGATTTAATCAATGGAATGATTTTGTCTTTTTTATTTTTATTTTTCCCACAAAATATGCATCAGTTTCAAGATCACTTCATTTAAGATGCTTCTAGGCTACTCTATTGTCAGTTATATCAATTAGTTCAACCAGAGAACACATAATGCAAATATTCATAGCATGCATAATTATTCATATGTATGCATATATTTATTTATATATATATATATAATTATTCATGATGTAATCCTGGGTAATCATGCCCAATGTCTATTAGGTAGAGCCTCAGGAAGAAAAGATTACAAGCTATTCAGAGCTTACAGTCATGGTCTGAAATTATGCTACAGGCAATTTTAAAGAGATAGCCATGGGCTAGATGGATGTTTTCTATGGTACTAGTGGATAATACAATATGGAAGTAAAATGCTTCCTCTGTGATGCAAATGACTTACGCTGGTTTACAAGCCTTATAACTGATTAAGTCCAGACTTGCTGACCAAATTTCCATTGTATGTATACCCATTTTAATTGTATCTATACCCATTTCAAGGCAAAACAAAACGAGTGTTTGAGACAATAGATACCATTGCCCAGCCAAATGGAGAAATGAAGAAAGAACCATGATGGGAGATGTCATTCTGTAAATATGTTTCTCATACTGGTTAATGAATAAAGCACTGTTGGCCAATAGGAAAGCAAGATATGTGGGACTAGGAGACAAGGAGGAAAGAGGAAGTAGTAAGAAGGGGTCTAGATGGAAGATGGAGAGAGCAGAATGCTGGCGGGCTCTCTCTCCGGTAAGATAAGACCTCATGGAGATTAATAGAAATGGGTTAATACTTAAGACAAAGCTAGCCGTTAAGAAACTAGTACCTGGTCAACAGCATTATATCAAATACATTGTCTCATTGTGTTATTTGGGGCTGGCGCGGCAGTGGTACAAAACCAGCAGCGGGCAGAAATCCTTACTCCTTACAGAACCATGTAATTCTTTGTGCATCCCGTTTCTTTCCTTTCTCCATATTAATGAATTCTAAAGTTAATAGTCTGTGTTTAGGTTGATATTGTTACCTTTGTGAGGGTAAATACCTTACATATCTTTCTTTAGTCCTAGGAATTTCTGAAAAGCACTCATAATTGTTTACTTCTTCTTAGTTTGTATCATCATAACTCAGATTTTTTAGGGCATAGCACCCTGTTTTTGGTTATTCATTGGATTTTTAATATTTTAAGACTTAAAATTGTCATATACAGTATCAATTATCATTATGAAATTTTCAAGTGCTTTGTTTTATTGGTATTTTTTCCTTCTTCATTCCACTGCCATCCCCTTTATGCGTATAGTCTTCCATATAGGAATTCCCGGACCATCTGACAAGACTAGGAAAATAGAGCCACTTATCTACCATTTCTTTTTCATAGAATACACCTTACAAATACCTAGACAATCACCAAATTTTCATATTTCCATGGCTGTACCCAGCCTTCAGGACTCCAAAAGTTCTTACATGTGGGAAACTATGGATCCTTCTATTAGGCAGTAATATAAATTATAAGTTCAGTAATTGTTATCCTCCTTGGTCATCAGTATCTTATATATAACAATTGTTCTTCAGATAATCTGATATCAATATGTATATCTTATTGTTACGGTAATCACTAATTATGCTATACACAGATTCAATGCAATCCCTATTAAAACCCCAACACAATTCTTCACTGACCTTGAAAGCATAATAATCAACTTTATATGGAAAAACAAAAGACCCAGGATACCCAAAACAACCCTATACAATAAAAGAACTTCAGGAGGCATCACCATCCCTGACTTTAAGCTCTACTACAGAGCTATAGTTGTGAAAACAGCCTGGTATTGGCACAAACATAGACAGGTAGACCAATGGACTCGAATTGAAAATCCTGATATTAACCCACACACCTATGAAAACATGATTTTCAACAAAACAGCTAAAATTACACAATGGGATGAGGACAGTGTCTTCAACAAATGTTGCTGGCACCATTGGATGATGGTGTATAGAAGACTGCAGATAGACCCATGTCTGTCACCATGCACAAAACTCAAGTCCACATGGATCAAAGACCTCAACCTAAATTTAGCTCTTAGAAGAGAAAGTGGGAGGTACCTTGAACAGGAGACTGCTTCCTAAACATAACACCAGTAGCACAGTCACTGAGATCAACAATAATTAAGTGGGACTTCCTCAAACTTAGAAGATTCTGTAAGGCAATGGACATAGTTGAGAAGACCAAAGGACAGCCTACAGACTTGGAAAAGATCTTTACCAACACTACATCTGACAGATGGCTGATCTTCAAAATATACAAAGAACTCAAGAAACTAGTCAACAAAACACCAAATGACCCTATTAAAATGGGATACAATACAGAAGAGAGAATTCTTAATAGAGGAAATCAAAAAGGCTGAAAGACACTTAAGAAAGTGCTCCACATCCTTAGCTATCAGGGAAATGCAAATCAAAACAACTCTGAGATACCATCTTACTCCTGCAAGAATGGCTAAAATTAGAAAAACCAATGACAACTCATGCTGGAAAGGATGTGGAGAAAAGGGATTCCTCCTCCATTGCTTGTCGGAGTGCAAACTGATCCACATCCATGCAACAAAGACATTTGTTCTCCTATGTTCGTAGCAGCATTTTTTGTAATAGTAGGAATCTGGAAGCAACTAGATGCCCCCCAACTAAAGGATAGATAAAGAAGGTCTGGCACATTTACACAATGGAATACCACTCTGTGGAAAAAAATCAATGGAATCTTGAAATTCGTAGGCAAATGGATGGAACTTGAAATCATCCTCAATAAGGTAACCCAGTCACAAAAAGAGGAAAATGAGATGTATTCACTCATATATAAAATTTAGACATAGAGCCAAGGATCACAAGCCTATGGTTCTCACTGCCAGAGATACTAGGATATAAGGAGGAATCTAAGAGATTCATACAAGGTACCTCCAGAAGTGGATAGGAACAAGATCTCCTGAACACATTGGGATGGGGTAGCTAGTGGAGATGGAGCTAGGAGAAAGATAAGGGGAGGAGAGGAAAGCACATGAGACTAGGAAGATTGAGTCAGGATGTATCCTTGTGCACAAAAGGACTTTGAGACCACATTCCCCATGGAGGGATAGATACCCTTTTAGCCTAGAGGCCATAGGGAGAGGCTAATCCGTACTCCAAATGACTCGATAGATTTTGTTGACCCCTTCTGGAAGGCATCACCCTTCCTGTGGATTGGAGGGGGGATGGGAGGGGAGTGTGGTCAGGGGGGGCATGGGAGGAAAGGAGGGTGGGAGAAGGAACTTGGATCAATATGTAAAATAAGGAAATTATTTAATTAAATGAGTAAGTAATTAAAAAGAAAGTGTTTGTATGCCAGCTCTCATTCACCTTAGGCTTGGAGACTGGAGAACATTTTGTTAAGTACCTATCCATGAAGCTAGTGCCCTAAGTAAATGTCTAACTAAGGAAGAAAGCCTTCTTTTTAGGACCTGAAATATCTACAACCCTGGCTACTTTATTTCTTGATGACCTTGAGGTTCCATATGGTAGAGGTCTTGTCTGATGGGAATCAACTGTTAATGGCATTGTTCCATTTAACCTTATAATTACTTGATACTACTGGGTATACTTGTATGTCTGAATGCTGATGACCTAAGGGAACTTATAAATAGAATGTGTTGATATATTGGTGTCATGGGGTTCCTGTTGAGAAAGATTACTTATACTCTGGCTTCTTAGACATCTATATAGGTACATGCCTACTTCTCTGTACTGTGATAATTTTTCTATTTTTCAGATATCTGCCCAGAATAATGGTGCCTATATTGAATTATTACCATATTACTATTATTCTTTCTCAAAGGAAATATCTACATAGATAGTTACCATAAGCTAAATGTGTAGGGTCATTTCAGCTCTGAGTGTGTGTGCTCTGAAATGAAGCTTGTTGAGCCATTCATCTGTCTTTATGTTGTAGAAATTAGAATTGATTTTGTCATTGAAAATAAATTATACTGAGGATATTAGGCCATGCTCTATCCTTGGCTAGCCTATTTGCACTGGAATTAGTACAGTTCTACTAATTGGTTGGAATGCATTATTGTCTCTATGGAGATTTCAAGCACCTGTCAGCCATCATCACAAGGAAAATAGATAATTTTAGTCTAAACCTATCTAAGTTCTGGAAAGTAAATAATCAGCATCCTGACTTCTACTAAATGCATGTTCCTTTCAGACTCACTCCATCCAACCGTCTTTAGGTCTGAGACGCCAACTCCTGACTGGCTTCTCTTATATGCCCTTCCAGTCATTTTGCCCCTGTACTGATAACCTGTATGCATTTTCAATGACTACATTAGCCATTACAATACAGGATAATTGTAGAAATCATTCACTGAGCTTGTTAATTCAGGAAACATTTCATGAAATAAATTCTGTCTTAAATAATCACATGTTTAAATTAAAATGCAATTGTACTTAAAGACAATATGTAAAGAAATAAGTAAGATAGAATGAATCATTGAGACTGAAGACATGCCTCAGCAGTTAAAAGCTTACACTACATTTGCACATGACCTTAGGATATGCCTCAGCAGTTAAAAGCATATACTACGTTTGCAGATGTTCCAACACCAAAGTTGGATGTCAACAAATTGCCTGTTACTCCAGCGTCAGAAGATCCGATGCCTCCGGCTTATGAGTTTACTACACCCATGTGTACTTCTCTTCTCATATGCACATACTTTAAAATAAAGGAAATAAATCTTGCAAACTGAAGTCTTGATTATATCATAAGATGGTGATACCATTAAAGAAGAAATTAGACCACAGGTATGTATAGGAACAGAAGAAAGATAGAAATAGAGTACTAGAGTATGGAATTCTCAAAACCTTAAATTGAATAAAAGTAATGTGAATACAACCTTCATAATGGAGAATATTTGAAAACCATATATATGACAAAGGTTTTGTATCCAGACAACATAGTAAATACTTTACAACTTTTCAGCAAAAAAGAGACAACTTAAAATTAACAAAAGTTATTAGCATTCCAAGTAAGATATCAAATGGCCAATAGCAACATGAAGAAATAAAATAGTAACACTTTATATCTACCAAGATGTCTACAATAAAAATTTTAAAAACAGGTATTGTGAGGAATTTGAAACCATTATACATGGCTGCTATGGAAACCTCGCTCTACCTTAAAGTGTCTTTCATAGAATTATGATAGGACTGATTAAATTCACTCACAGGTGTAAGGAGTACGGTTTTTTCCTCCCGCCGCCAGGTCTAGTCCTGCTGCTGCGCCAGCCCCAAATACTACACAGAGACTCTGTATTTGATACAATGCTGTTGGCCCGGTTACTTGTTTCTTATCGGCTAGCTCTGCCTTAATTATTAACCCATTTCTGCTGATCTATGTATTTTCACATGGCCTTCTCTTACCGGGGAGGCGGCTGGCGTCCAGCTCTCTCCTGACTCTCCATCTTGACTCCTCCTCACTACTTCCTATTTCCTCCTTGTCTCCTAGTCCCTCCTATCTTCCTTTCATATTGGCCAACAGTGCTTTATTATTAACCAGTATGAGAAACATATACAGAATGACCTCTCCCATCACACAGGTATACACCAAAAATAAGTAAGCTACCCAAACAGATTTTTTTTCTGATCAATGTTTGTTCACTTGTACACTGTTCTTTGAAATTTATTTCATAATGGATTAAAAGTTGAAGCAAACCATATTTTTACCAACATATGAATGGATGTAACAAAATGTTACTTAGCTACAAAAATGAAGTTCTGATATAGGCGAAAATATAGGTGAATCTTAAAAGTATGGTGAATAATATTAGCCAGACAAAAAGTGACCCATGTTCATGAAATTCATAATATGAAAATTCATATGCAAATAAGAGTTGGCCTTTTCAGTTCCATTTTACAATGAATGTGAGAGAATTATGAGAAAAGGCATGGTTTAATAGATATGGAATATTTATTAGATATATGAAACAGTTTAGAAAATTAACACTAGTGATTGTTGTGCATTAGGATGTGAGGTTAAAGTCACAAGAGTACACAAGTATATTTAATAATCAATGCTTTCATTTTTCTAGTCTGGTACATTATTCTCCAGAGATATATTACTGTATCATTTGTACTTTTGTAAAATGGTAACATAATCTGTGTCGGAGTCACTCAGTAGTAGAATGTGTGCTTAGCATATGTGAATCCCAGTATTCAATCCTCAGAACAACAACAAAAAGAATCTATCAAAAGGCCATTGTTTAATCCAGCAATACAATTTCTGGGTATCTATCCAAAGGATTTTAAGTCATTATGTAATAATGATGTGTGAAATACCAAATTTACTGAGACACTATTCATGATAGTCATGTTATGGGATCCACCTAGATGTCCATCAATACCTGAATGGATAAAGAAAATGTGGTATATATAACAAAGGATATTATTCAGCTATAAAAGAAGATAAAAAAAAATATATCTTTACAGGAAATGGATAGAACTGGATATCATCCTGTTAAGTAAAGTATGCCAGACTAAGACAAATATTAAGTGTTTTCTTTCTTATGAAGAATCTAGATCTTCAATAATTAAGAAATTAAGAGCAAATATGGCTATTTAAGAAAGAACATGACTCAGAACGAGGTGTGAAAAGGACAAACAGTACAATGTAGGTAAATATTACCAAGGTACTTTGTATGTGTGTATCATTCAATTTAACCCATTTTCTATAGTGAATATAGAGTTAAATATTATGGCGTTTTGTAGAGAAGTCACATGTGCTCACCTCAAGATTTGTACAACAACAGCAACCAATGATTTAAATCGGTAGTTATACTATATACAAAGCAGGCACAATATATTTTCATAAACCACAACAGCTGTTTCTTAATATAGAATAATTGGGTTTTTCAGAATGAGAAAAACAGAAATGTAGATCAAAATATGAATGTGCACAAAAAGTACTGAAAGTATCATGAAAAGTGAAAATGGATTTCTACCACATTCAAACTAAACTTTATAGATTTATTTGTAAGTACCCCGATGGAACCCTTGTAAAAAATACATGGAGTCACAGCAGAATTTGCATTTTTGTGTTGAATTTAAAGTATTTTATTGGGGTATCCTTGGAATCTCATCAAAAATGAGCATTTCCTTTAGAGATGCTATTTGAGATTTTTGTATCCTTTAAATTAAATTCTACATGTTGTCATTTGTACAAGACACAGGCTTTGTATTTCCCAGAAGGCCAATCAAAACTTACAAATCGGTAGTACATTTCACAATGTACAAAGTGAGGTGCTAGAAATTATTAGCATCAGTTGCTATGGTATGATTTGAAAAGTAAGTATTGTTAAAACAGAAGAGGAACCTAGCCTTCATATACTAAATCTATATGGAACATTTTTCATGTGACTATTTTAAAAATACAAAGTTCCTACTGTGGTTTAATTGTTCTTCTCTTGGCTGTCACTGATATTTCTATTTTATCAAATTTTTGGAGCTGTTTGCCTGATAATAGTCACCAGTAATATAACACTGCTAGTGATAATTTTAGTTATTTCTTAAACTGTTAAACTTGCCACAATTGTACTTCTTAAAGTTGAATACAGTTCAATTTAGATCAATGACTTTCAATTATTTAGAGAATTGAAACACCCTTGTCTGTAGTGTTTTATCAATCAATATACTGATAAGGATCTCTTCCTATACTTGCTGAATCCCCTTACTTGATATACTTGCTAGAGTCTGTACCCGTATTCTGAACAAATGTTAACATATCCACGATATGTTATATCATAGAATTGTAGAATTGTTATATGCTATATCTGAAGTGAAATCTTTTGTTTACATACCATGGTCTTCCACCATCATGATTTAGAAATATGTTCTTTTAAATTTAATTGCTAGTTAAGAGATAGTCTAAAATTATTTGTGTTAGCTATTTCATTTTTTCATACCACAAAAACCCTACTAAACCATGTTGTTTTCATAGTTAATTATTGCCATGTCCTTTAACTTGAGAATTATTACAAAATATTTAATTATAGATATTTTACATGTTTTGCCGACTATGAGGTTTTCTTGTTTTCTCTCTCTTTTTTTTTTTTTTTTTTTTTTTTTTTTTTTTGTTTGTTTTACTACCCTTGAAGCAGTGGCAATCCACCCTAGGCATTTTTTTCATGCCACAAAAAAATCCTACTAAACCATGTTGTTTTCATAGTTAATTATTACCATGTCCTTTAAGTTTAGAATTATTACAAAATATTTAATTATAGATATTTTATGTCTTTTGCCCACTATGAGGTTTTCTTGTTTTCTCTTTTTTGTTTTACTACCCTTGCAGTGGCAATGCACCCTAGGCCTTAACAGTTTTCTGTAGCAAAGGTGTATTAGCTCAGAGAATCATGATACAGAACTGTTCTAGGCAAGTGTGCTTGGAAATTGGCTTCTAATACTATCATATAACAGTGTAGAGAACACACTAGTGGCACATGTTGGGATTTCTAGAACTACAAAAGAGAAAAGCCATATATCATGAAACTGGAAACTTAATATCAAGCAAAAAGAGTATTTCTTACTTATAACGAATTAACTGATGAAAAATGTGTATGGGTCCTTTCATGATGCATATATATATATCTTTGTATAAAGATCCATTTCTTTGTTATCTTAAGCTACCTGTAATTCATATCAATTTAAGTAAACATATTTTTGTAAAAGGAATGGAAACTTTAATGTTTCTTTTCGCATTTCTCCTCACTATGATTCAGGATCTTTAATTGAATTTTTTTATATTCATGGCAGTGTTTCATACACATATATAATTATGGTTTCTTTTAGTTCCACCCTCTTTCATCTTCTTCCTTCCTCTGCCAACCTCTCTACACCGTCTTTAAAAGTCACTTCATCACATTCAGATCTCTGTGAGTTGTATTGTGACCCACTGAGTTAACCAGGAACATCTGTATAACTATAGCCTTTCAAACCATCCATTGTAGACTGATGGACACATTTGTTGGTAGAATAGTGAATACAATGGTTGTCTCACTGCCAGTAGCCAATAACATCACAAGAACAGGATACGGTTTCATAATTCCCTTCCAAATCTATGTGATGACAGGAAGCCCAGTCTTGTGAAGGTCCAAATCATTCAACAGTATCTTGTGAGATCATGATTCCAGCAACTCGCATCATTTCACAGCTCATATCCTTATCATCATCTCTTTTTTTTTCTGTACTCACATTCTTGATGTTCCTTGCATCTTAAACTATCATAGGTATCAGTTTTATGGATGAGCCCTCAACTGCCATTGTTGTGGACTTTCAAATTCACAACAAAGCATTTTTATCAATAACACATAAGAAATATTTACTGTTAGCCAATAATAAATTAGTCATTGAGTAAATTTTTTTCTAGTCTCAAATTCTCTGAAACAAGATTTTTATAGTTCACATATGAGTAAAGTCATAAGTATTTATCATTCTATATTTTAATTATTCTATTAATCATCATATTTTCTAGATCTATGTAAGTTGTCACAAATAAGAGAATTCCATTCTTTTATAAGTTAATATTACATTTTGTATATTTACTTTATTTTCTCTAGTAAGTTTCCTGCTAATGTACTCTTTAGTGTGATTCTGCTTCTTAGATACTGTAAATAATCCTGTAAAAACATGGAAATGCTATGTCTTTGATGTTCTTATTTCCTTTATTTGATGTAGATTGCTGGATCATATAGTAGTTCTATTTTAAAAGTTTTAGAAACAGTCATATTGTTCTTTATAATTGTTAGACTATTTACATTACTGTCCACAGCATGAAAACACCTTTTTCCCTAACATCTTTTCCATTAATTTCTGTCTTTTGTTTATGACAATATATAAAAATAGCTTTTCTTACTAAGGTAAGCCCAAAGATATTCTTCAGTGCATCCCTTTACCTATATTATGTAAAGTTTTTCTTGTTTTTTTGTTTTTGTGTTTGGTTTTTTGTTAGAAAGTGGTTTTTTAATTATTATTTTAATGACAAAACAGGTACATCCTTAAAGGCACACAAGCTCCTCTCTCTATGTCTGAGTCTCAGTTTTAGTCTTTCCCATGATGTCCCCTGTGTCATCCCTACAGAGAAAGTTTACAACTGCTGAAGCTCATTAGCTCTCCTTGCTTGAAGCCAGCCCTTTCCTTTTCTCCCTTTCTTTTTTGTCTCAGTGCATGTACCCACCAGTTCTGATCTTAGATGTGAACATGTAGTCCCTTCTTAATGGAGGATGTTACAAGAACTTCTGAAATGTAAGTTACAAATGCCACTTCTCTTGTGCCTTTAACTGACATCTTCCTGATGTGTAGATTTTATTGGCCTCACATGCATATGAATTTAATGTTCATGTCTGTTTTCACAGCCACTTCTTTAAAAAATGTGTGCCAAATTCTTCTTTGACAATTTCCATCGTAGCTGCTCACAATAGTCCCGAGGACATTATCTTTTCCTTTTCTTTTGTACTAGTGTGGAAAGAATAAAGTTTCACCACAGCATTTTTCAAACAAAATTTGTCAATTGTTTCTCTTCTCCATCCGTATGTCCTCTATTCCCTTAATTCTTTCCACAGCCACTCTTTTTAATACAGTCTTTAGTGACTAACAAATTCATTTGCACAGCAATGCTACCTTTTTTATATATAAACTCTATTCAGCTACTTACATTATACTTTATAAAAAGTCTGTCTTAGCTGAGCATGGTGGCACAGGCCTTTAATCCCAGTGCTGGGGAGACAGAGGTAGATGGATCTCTGTCATTTCAAAGACAGTCTGATCTACAAAGTGAGTTCCAGGAAAGCCAAGGCTACAAAGTGAGAGCTTTATTAAAAAAATAAAATAAAATAAAAAATAGGTCTTGTAACAAACAACGTAACAAATGATTATTGCAGCTCACACTATTGATTTTTTAATATAATAAACTCCATTCTTTTTCCACAGTTGCCTGTACACCAACTGGGTGCATCTTAGGTAATATATGCATATATGGTAAGTCTGAGTTATATAATGTCTTCGAAGAGACTTCCTTTTTCGAGTGTATTTTGTTTAAGTTATTTTGTATGCTAAGTATTAGTATGAATAAAAACAAAAGTGTATTCCACAGCAATGTTTCCCTAGCCCATCACTAACCTATGTGACAATACAAAATGGTTTCCTATTTTTTTCTTTTTTTATTATTATTATTATTTTTTTATTTTACATGTCTATCAGAGCTCCCTTTCCCTCCCTTTCTCCCTCGCTCCTTCTCTCTTACCCCCTCTCCCCACTCACATGCATCCTGACCACTCTCTCTTCCCATCCCCCCACCCCAATTCCACATGTAGGGCAATGCCATCCATGTGGGGTCATGTAAATCTATGAAGTCATTTGAAGTAGGGACTAGGACTTCTCTCCTGTCTCTAAGTTAAGGCAGTATCCCTCCATGGGGGATGTATCTGCAAGGTCCTTTTGTGCACCAGGAATACATCCTGGTTCCAATGTCTGAGGTCCCTTAGATTGCTCAGTCCTTCTAGCTGATACCCATCTTCAGGGTGTCTGAGTCAGTTCCATGCTGGATTCCCAACTATCAGTCTGGGGGCCTGTTAGCTCCTCCTTGTTCAGGTCAGCTGTCTCTATGTTTTTCTGCAACTTGGTCTTGTCCTCTCCCTTTGTGTCTGGATTCTAGTTCTACTCAGTGTTTAATTGTGGGTGTTTGATTCTGTTTCCAGCAGGTACTAGATAAGGGCTCCATGATGGTGGATAAGTTAGTTGTTGGTCTCACTATCTAGAAGGGCATTTATGGTAGCCATTCCACTGTTGCTCAAATTGTTTTATAAATATTTTGTTGAGAATGTTCTATGTGTAAGACAAGGTCACATTATAGCTTGAGTTGATATCTAACTCATGATGTGGCCTACTCTGGACTTGAACTCAACATCTTCTAGAGTCATCTTCCTGACAAGCTTGCCTTTTAATAAGTATAAAATTAAATCGTATCATTGCCTGTATTTGTATGTGTATACTGTGTATATGCAGACTTCCATATGTGTTGCCGTATGTTTTTGTGGGTATATTGCATATGCTTATTCACATTCACATGGAGGCACAAAGTTGAGATTGTGTGTTACCTTTCTCACCTCGATCACTCTCCATTTTTACCTATTGACAAAAAGTCTCTTGCTGAATGTGTAACTTACTGACTCTGGCTAGTCAGTTTTAGTAGTATTAACTTAGCAATATTCTAGAAAAAAATGACAAAGAATATAGGGGAAAGTTTTCTCTATATCATAATTTTATTTTGATAATTAACTATATTTTAATTGCAAAACATGTTAAATGTGTGTGAATTAATCATGAATTGTTGGTTAAATACATGAAATTTGGGCTAGTCTATCAATTACACTCTGATTTGTCTTCTTTGTAGAAAACAAACCATCCACCTATTGATAAAGACCTGATTTAATATTTCCCTCAGTTTCAGTCTTGAATGGTAGAATGGCAGTGCTCAATTTTCATTAACTTGGATGGAATTTGAAATAGTGTTTAAGTTTCAAAAAATGCTTTATCGTATTTTGGGACCTCTGGCTCCCACAATAGTTCCTTGTCCTCTGCTGTAGGATTCTTTAGCTCAGTCTAATGTTTGTCTGTGAATCTGTGTATCTGCCCTAATCATTGCTGGATGAAGCCTCTCTGATGAAAATTATGCTAGACTCCGATCTATGAGTACGGCAGATTATCATTAGGATTCATTTCATTGACTTCTTTTTGGTGCTATTGGTCATGCTTGGTTCTATCTTGGGTCTCTAGGCTATCCAGTTTCTGGTTCATGGTCATTCATGCACTATCAGGCATGTTCTCACTTTCATGATATGGGTTTCTATTTAGAACAGCCACTGTTTTGCCATTACAGCAAGTTTTGTGCCACCTTTACTCCAAGCACATCTCACAGACAAAACTAATAGGCTGAAAGTTATATGCTCGGATTGGTATCCCAATCCCTCAATGGAAACCATGTCTGGTTAGAGAAGATGGCAAGTTCAGGCTTTATTTCTCCCATTACTGAGTCCTCAGTGAAGTCACACTCAGATTCATGGGCATTTCTGTTGCATTAATTTTCTACCTCACTGCTGAAATGGCCCTCAATTCCCATTACGTCTCCCAGTACTCACTACATTGACTACCACAATCCCTCTTATTCCTATCCCTCTGCCCTGAGTCCACCCTTAAAATCTATTTCCTCTTTCCAGAGAAATTCATTGCATCACTCCCAAGCCCTTCTTGATACTTAGTCTGTCTGTGTCTGATAACTGTAACATGATTGTTCTTTGCTTTACAGCTAATGTTGACTTACAAATGAGTACACACCCTGTCTATCTTTCTTTCTGAGTCTGGGTCATCACACTCAGTATGATTTCTCTTAATTTCATCTGTTTGACTATAAATTATTATAATGCTCTTTAACAGCTGTTATCAGTCCCATTCTGTAAACATTCCACATTTACCTATTTTTTGGTTGGGCAACATCTAAGTTGTTTCCACTTCAAGAATACAGCCCACAGAATCATGTAACCAGGGCCCTTAGAGGCTGAACAAAAAATTAGGAGCCTGTATGGGTCTGATGTAGGTCTTCTACATATATGTCATTGTGCAGCTTGGTATACTTGTGGGACACCTAACAGTGGGAGTAGGAATGTGGTTGATTCTTTTGCCTGCTTGTGGAACCCATTTTTTCCTCCTGAGTTGCCTTGACCATCCTTCATATGAGGGAGTATGCCCAGTGTTATTGTAACTTGATATGTTGTTTTGTTGATATCCCAAGAAGGCCTGCCCTTTTCTGAAAGGAAAGGAAGCAAGTGAATCTGGTGGATAGGGAATTTCGGGGGAGGGGAAAATTGTTCTCAGGTTGGAATATACAAGAAAAGAGAAAGGAAGAAAATCAAAAGAAAGAAAGAAAGGAAGGAAGGAAGGAAGGAAGGATTATTTAATGGACATCTTATTATAAAAGATATTGTATTGCATGTAAAAGCTTATAAGAATTTGAATTTAAATTTATATAAATATTTGTAACGTATGGATTTTGGTTTCCCCACCACCACCACCACCATTTGGTACTACATTTCTTTGTTTTCCATCATACTCTTTTTTAATTCTAATTAGGAACAATCTTATTTTACATATTAATCCCATTTCCCTCTCTCTTCCATTCTCACATGCCCCTATCAAACCCCCACCCCATCCCCCTTCTGATCCTCTGGGAGGGCGAAGCCTTCCATGGAGGATCATCAAAGTCTGTCACATCACGTGGGGCAGGGCCTGGACCCTCCCCTGTGTATCTAGGCTAAGAGAGTATCCCTCTATGTAGAATGAGCTCCCAAAGTCCATTCATACACTAGTGATAAATACTGTTCCCGTACAAGAAGTCCCATAGACTGCCCAGGATTCCTAACTGACCCTGAACTGCTGGAATCCAGTTGTAGAGAGGGAGCAGTGATAAGCAATGGTGTCAAGGACAGGCTAGGAAAACACATGGGAACAACTGACCTGAACAAAGGGGAGCTCATTGATCCCAGAATAATATCTGGGGAACCAGCATAGGACCAAACCATGCCCCCTGAACATGGGTATCAGTTACGAGGATTTTGATTATTTTTAACACCACTTCATCCTAAAGTAAAAGTGTGGAATTTTCTGGAAAAATATGCCTATTACTTTGTAAGACCTTCAGAATGAGAAGTCTTCCAGTTTCAATTGGTACACCAAGAACTCAATGTCCAGTCCAGTTGCTGCAACACGCAAGAGGCTTTAATGAACAGGAAACATTTGCGCAAATGGGCTCCTCCAGCATGCAGGCTAGAGAGAAGCCCCCTACCCTGGGCACAGGTGTTTTTAAAGGCAAATCCACAAGCTTAGGGAGGTGGTGGGACCCTCTGTCCATTGAGTATATGACCCTTTGAGGACAGATGGTCTGCTATTAGGGTCAACAGACCTTAGGGCCTCAGGGTGTGCTAATTAATTTAGTCTGGGCAAACCAGAGTTGCAGCTATCTCTTTGTTTCCTAAGGACCCTATTCACCACCTTCTGACTCACAGGAAAGGAGGGGCAGTGTGAATTCTTAGTATCATGTTATCTCAGGGCCTTATGAGGGGAAGTTAGCAAATTCCAAGGAACAGATATTGGTTTCCAGGTTAGTTCTTCATTTCAAGGGGGAGGGTTTTCTTTAACTTTACTTTTTTTTGTCTTTCAACTTAAGTTAGAGATTCTATTTATTTTGAAGAAATTAAACATTTATTTCCATTTTTACAATTCATAAATGTGAGCCATCATTTTGCGGTCAAATAAAATATATTCTGAAAAACTATATTAGTTGACAATTAAGACAGGTGTAACAATAATATATCCTAAAAACATTGTTACATTGGATTAATACCTCACAGAAAATTGCAGTTATATATAACTTGATAGCATAGTTCAACAAATCATCTCCAGTATAAATGTGGGTTTTAGAATTAATAATATAAAAAGTGTGTTTTAAAAAGCAGTGATCAACAATCTGAAAGCTTAAACTAATCAGTTTTTCTTTGCAACCTTTCCCATTAGTTTTTCTTTACAGTGGTGGGAGATGTCATTCTGTATATGTTTCTCATACTGGTTAATGAATAAAGCCCTGTTGGCCAATAGAAAAGGAAGATAGGAGGGACTAGGAGACAAGAAGGAAAGAGGAAGGAGGGGTCAAGATGGAGAGTCTGGAGAAAGCAGAATGCCAGCCACCTCCCCAGTAAGAGAAATACATAGATCATCAGAAATGGGTTAATACTTAAGACAGAAAGCAGATAAGAAACTAGTAACTGGCCAACAAAATTATATCTAATACAGAGTCTCTGTGTGTTAATTGGGGCTGGTGCGGCGGCGGGACCAGACCGGAGGCAGGAGGAAAAACCCTATTCCCTACAAGACAGTGCTCTTAAGCACTGAGCCATCTCTCCAGCCCTAGAAACACTTTCAAGGGTAAAAATTAAGTAGCAATTTCTCTTCCTTTTTTCCTTTTCTTTAACTTGTTCTTGATGTTTTGTGGTATTCACATGATACATCACAATGCCATTCATCTACCAGTCCCTTTCCAACCTCTGCCCTTGCATGCCACCCCCAAGAACAACCTAAAACTAAAACAAAACCATACAAATCATATTTAAAAATATTGGTGTAGAAGTTGTAGTATGACCCAATGAGTCACAAAGTATACCCTTTAGTCCACATATCTTGTCCTACTGATATTGGGCCCTCACTTGAACTTCTTTTTGATATCCTGTTGTTGTCCTGTGACATGTAGATCCTGCAACTTTGGATCTTCAGCAGTTCATAGTTGAGGGTGGTATTGTGGTGGCCTAATTCAGAGCCATGCATCTGGGCCTGTGTGGTAGGTAGCTGGCTGGGTTAGTTACCCAGGCAGCGTTCCCTCATAGTTACCACTAGGGGGAGCTCTCCAGCACTGCCCCAGCTAACTTAAACAATGCAGCAGGGATCAAGGAGTAAGGATAATTCTCCTGCTCTCCCATCCTTGGACCAGCTCACCAGTACTCACACTACCCTAGCTAGCTCTACAGTTTTGCCCAGGCAAAGTGCAGGGTCTACTCTCAAGAGTGCTGCAGTTAGTGTGGGACAGGGCCAGTTGTTCATTTCTTATAACCCAGGGGCCTTCTTTCCTGCCTGCAGGAGGTGGCAAGGCTTGGGGCTTATTTCCCCCACTTATGGCAACACATAGCATATGAGGAAGGAAGTGGGGGTCACTCTACTGCCTTCAACTCCACAGGAATTATTCATATGTTCCTTTGCCAAAAGCATCAGCCTTCATGTGTTCACAAGAAGAGGTGTAGGGCCTACTATCCTGAGTGCTGCTGATGATGAGGGGTTAAGACAAGATCACCCATTCTCGTGATTCTGGGAGCATGTAAGAGAGGGTGATATTCTTTTGCTATAATTATTGCCTATGAAACACAAACATGAGACTCAGTACCCACGTGGAGTTTATAGAGAGAGGGGAGAGAAAGGGAGGTAGCTGGTGGCCAACCAAAAGCAGGGGAGAGAGAGAAAAAAAATAAATAGAAAGACAGAAAGAGCAAGAGAGAGGAGACCAGAGAGAAAGAGAGAGATCAAGAGAGAGGGGGCCAGAGAGAGGGGCATGCTTGGCGTGATTGCTTTAAGAGGGGGACTTGTGCATGCAGAATTGAGTCCCCTGTGCAGCCAGGTAAAGTTTAAGCAGCCAGGTAGAGCCTGACATAGCAATGAGATGGCCATGAGCATCCCGCCCATCAGGGGTGGGGTTAGCAGACTGCTGCTTCCCAACAGAGGGCAACTTTCCCTCACTTGCACCACATCATGGAAGATGAGGAGTTGGGGTCAGCTGTTCAGCTCTCACATGCACTGGTTTTGTTCACCTACACCTCCTGCCATGAGGATCAGTTCTACTGTGCTACACAAATGAGGTGCAGATTCTCGTCTCCCAAATGATGCTGGTGGTAAGGGGCAGTGTCAATTCTCCTACTCATATAACTTCAGGACTAACATTCCCACCAGGCCACTGGCAGCAAGGGCCCTATGGCAGATGAGGGCTATGGCCAGATTTCCCATGAAGGCTCACAAGGCAGAATGCCAACTCCTATTACCCTTTCCCCTACACCAGACCAATAGGGTCAGCTCTACTGTGCTTCTTATCTTGTTTTAACGACTAGGCTGAACATATTATTGAAAATAAGTAACCGAACTAACAATCTGAGCAACAGTGGAAAGGCTACCTTAAATGTCCTTCCCTGATAATGAGATTGATGACTAACTTATCTACCATCATATAGTCCTCATCTAGTAACTGATAGAAAGAGAAGCAGACATGCACAACTAAACGCTGAGCTTAACTGGAATCCAGGTGCAGAGAGGGAGGACAAGACCAGGTTACATAAACCAATAGAGACAGCTGACCTGAAAAAGGGGGAGCTAATGGCCCCCCAGACTGATAGCTGGGAAACCAGCATTGGACCTACTCAGACCCCCTGAACATGGGTCTCAGTTAGAAGGCCTGGGCAATCTAAGGGACCTCTGACAGAGCAACTGGGATGTATCCCCTGGTGCACAAAAGGACTTTGGGAACACATTTCCCCTGGAGGGATACTCCCTTAACTTAGAGGCAGGAGGGAGGGCCTAGTCCTAATCCAATTGACTCACAGATTTTGTTGGTCCCTCCTGGACGGCATCACTGTCCCTGTGGAGTTGGGGTCAGAATGGTATAGGAGGGTGGTAGGAGGCATGGGAGGGAAGGAGGAAGGGAGAAGGAATGGAGATCAATATGTAAAATAAAATAATGAAAAGAAGTACAGGGAAACAATCCTAAAGCATGATTCAGAGTGAATCTAATCAGGGGAAAAGGTTACTTACTGTTCCCTTCCAAGAGAATCTCATAGCTTTTTGCTCATTATTTTGTAATTACTGCCCATAGAATTTGGATTTAAACTATTTCACTTTATTTTAAAGGAAGAGTTAACAGCTAAAAATGTGTTCCATCAGAAAACATACTTTTACTTAGTTCAAATAATTAAAGGTTAAGTATTAAATTTCTTAATTGGAGTCTGAAGTGATAAAGCATTAGAAATAGAGGAATAATTCCTGTCTTTCCCATCAAGATTCTGAATTCAAAATAACAATTATAAATATGCTCATGGAACTTGAAGACAATATGAATAAATACCAGAATTAAGACCAGAAAAACAAACAGTTGATTGAATTTTTAAAAACATTTCCAGTCATTAAAATATTACAAAATTTCCAGATTGAATTCATGAAGCAATACCAAAGTGTACTTGCTTTCACCCACCTGAAGAAAATCTTGGACCTGTACCTACCAGGAGAGGGAGAGACCCCACCTGTACCCACTGGAAGAAGGGATGTAAAGATGACAATATATGAAGACATTCAACAACAATAAACTTATATGACACCACCAGAGTCTAGGGACTCTACACCAGCGAGACCAGAACATCCCAACACAGAAGAAACAGAAGTGACCGACCTTAAAAACAACTTGACAAAGATGATAGAGCCCTAAAAGAGGAAATGAGAAAATTCTTTAAAGAAGTAGAAGAAAAGACAAACACAAACTTGCAAGAAACAATTCAAACAGTGCAATGTTTTGAAAGCTGAAGTAGAGACAATTAAAAACAAAATCCTATGGAATGCTACAAATAGAAAAGCTGGGTAAATAATCAGGAACTACAGATGCAAGCATAATCAACAGAATACAAGAGATTGAAGAGAGAATCTCAGGTGTTGAAGATACACTGGGAAAATTGATTAATCTACCAAAGAAAATCTTAAGTCCAACAAATACCTAACACAAAATATTCACGAAATGTGTGACACCATGAAAAGGCCAAACATACGAATAATAGATAAAGAAGAAAGTGAAGATGAGCAAAGTGGTCAAGACCAGGCTGAAGGAACCCACAGAAACAACTGACCTGAGCAAGGGGGAGTACATGACTCCCAGTCTGATAGCTGGGAAAACAGCACAGGAGCTACCCAAGATACCTTGAATATGGGTGTTAGTCAGGAGGACTTGGCAGATTTTGGGGCCTCTGTTAGTGTATTAGTATTTATTTCTAGTATATGTGTGTACTTTGGGAGTCCCTTACACATAGAGGGATATTCTCTCAACCTAGACATATGGGGGAAGGCCTGGGCTCTGCCCCAAATGATATGACAAACTTTGAACATCCCCCAGGGGAGGCCTCACCCTCCATGTGGAGTTTCTTCAATGCACATGATCTTTTTTATAGTAGACTGGTGCTGCCAAGAGCAGACATGTCTCATCTCCATAAAAACAAAAGAACCTAGGCTTTAAAACATCTTAAATGTCATATTCTATAGAACTCTGAAGTGTCTGAAGATGTCTTGTATTTCTAAAATGTATTTCTGTTTTACCTTGAAACCATCCCTAATTTGACTATAAGTTTGATTGTAATAGGTGACTAATTGCTAACATATACTTCATTAAGTTGGTAATAATAACTTTCAAGAACTAGAAATTTACACAACTTTGATAAATTAACTGTATATGTCAATACTTTGAACAATACTAGAAAGGTATGTACAGAGTTTTAACAAAACTAATATCAAATTTGTATCAATATATCAAATTTGTATCAATATACAGTATTTGTATACAATATAAAAAGTCCACCCATAGATAAACACAGAGTCGAACTAAAACCCAGATGCAGATGTAGAGGACAAGACCAGGCTGCAGAAACACATACAGACAGCTTACCTGAATAAGGAGGAGCTAAAGGACCACCAGACTGATAGCTGGGAAGCCAGCATGGGACTGACTCAGCCCCCCCTGAATATGGGTCTCAGCCAAGATGTATCCCTTGTGCACAAAAGAACTTTGCAAACACATTCCCAATGGAGGGATACCTGCCTTAATCTAGAGACAGGAGAGAAGCCCTAGTCCCTACTTCATATGACCTGTCAGATCTACATGACCCCAACTGGATGTCATTCCCCTACATATGGAATTTGGGTGGGGGGATGGGAGAGAAGGATGGCTAAGGTGCATGTGAGAGGGCAGAGGGGGTAAAAGTGAGGGAGGAAGGAAGGGAGGGAGAGAGGGAGAGCGAACTGGGATCGACATGTAAAATAATAAATTAAAAAAAATGCTTTGAATCCAAAATTTAAGCTGAAGGACAATTTACTGGGGAAAAGGATTTCTATTTTTGTTTCCACAGAAAATGAAAAGATGTGGATTCCTTCCAGAATAATGTGGTTTGACCAAGTCAGACCGCCTGAATCAGCGTATCAGGTGATCCTACATTCAAAACAGCTGGACAAAGCAGTCTTACAGACTACAGCCAGGATTTCTGAATCTTCTTCGAATCCCCCATGACAACGCCCCTTACCAGCAGGAAGTAATTTGGAAAGAACAACTCCCAAATTCCCAAATATTATCTATAAATGTTTGTTTTCATTTAAATGGACTTGGTTATATGAAATAAATAAAAAAAAATATAAAATAAAAATATTCATATTTGCCACAAAAGGCATATGAAACAACAAGTGGACATGACCAGAAAAGAAATCCCCTTTATCACATAATAATAAAACATTAAACATAAGGCATAAATAAAGTATATTGAAAACTGCAAGAAACATTTAGCTATGTAAAAAGACAAGTGCATCAAACTATCACCTGGATTTCCTATAGAAACTGTTATAGCTAGAATGACTTGTATTAATGTACTACAATGTATTTAAGACCATACATGTTAGCCCAGACTACTATGCCCACCAAAATCATTTGTTATAACCAAAGAAGAAATGAAAAATTTTCAAAATAAAATCAGGTTAATATAATTTGTAAAATCGAAGCTAGCTCTACAGAAACTACTTGAAGGAATACTTTGGATTGAAAAAAAAGAGATAATTATGTCCAATTAATGACAGTGAAGTAAATAACAGAATTTGATTGATGATTAAACGATGGTGGACTAAGATAACAAACACCAAAAATTTTAATAAAATGACAAGATCCAATAAAAGTCTTTCAATAATAACTACAAGACAAGTATAATCAACTTTCTAATAAAAAAAAAGATACAGACTACCTGGTTGAAGCAAAATACAGGATCCATCACCCTGTTGGAACCAAGAAACACACTATACCTCTCAAGATATAAAACACATTAGAGTAGCAGGATGAACACAGTTACTTCAAATAAATCTAACAATGAAACAAGTAGGAATATCTATTATAATATCTAACACGGTGGACTTCAATCTAAAACTAATAAGAAAAGGCAAAGGTCAATTCATACTGATGAAATTAATACTCTGTCAAGCCCACATTAAAATACTAAATATATATAAACCAAAGTCTGTAATCTAACTTAACAAAGCAAATTCAACTGACATATAGCAAGAGATTACCAGAAGCATATAAATAGTACACAACTTAAGTACCCCACTTTCATCAATGGAACAAACATATAAATCCAAAGAAAATGAATACAGAAGTTAATAGAGTTCTTATCAAATAGAGCTTACATATATTTACAGGAATTCCATCAAAAGACTAGATATTGATATTGTGAAAATGGCTATCCTACTGAAAGCAAACTGAAGATTAAATGACTTTGCCATTAAAATTCCAAACCAATGCTGATTATTGAAAAATTATCTCATAATTAATATAGAAACATTAGCCATAGGACAGCCAAATTAAAGAAAATAAAAACACTATTAGAGATATAACGATTCTTTATTGCATGTTATACTAGAGAACTATACGAATAAAGGCATAATGATGTTGATATAAAACAGACAAAGTATCAGTGTGGTAGAAATGAGAACTCAAATATAAGCCTATACTCTGACACCCACTTGCCTTTTGACAAAAAAAAAAGCAAAAATACAAATTAAGATGAAACATAACTTCTTCAATAATTCTGGTCAAAATGCATTTTGTAAACCAAAGTATAACCTAACTTTTATACTGAGAAAAATTCAACATTAAATGGGTCAATTATTTTGTCATAAGACCTAATATCCAAAAGTCTGTTAAAAGAGAAAATAGGAGATATACTCAACATACAGGCAAGAAAAAGTTTTTTTTTTTGTTTTTTTTTTTTTTTCTGAACAGGGCAGCAGTAGCACAACATTCAAGATCAACAATTGGCAAAGGAGACTGCATAAATATAAATAGCTTCTTTATAGAAAGGACACAGATATTTGAGTGAATACGTAGCATACAATATGGGAAAGTAATTTCCCAACTCTGCATCTGACAGAAGATTAGTGTCTAAAACATACAAATAACCCCCCAAAAAAATAAAAATGAAGAAACCTAACAAACCAATGGATTAATAGGGTATGAAAAAATAAGTTACTAAAGAATGCAGGTAATTAACAGAGAAATTTATTTTAAATGTTCAATAATCCTTAGCCATTTGGGAGACACAAATAAAAATTACTTGGAGATTTCATCTATCTTAGTCAGAATGGTTAATGTTAAAAAAATGACAACAAATACTGGAAAAAGAGGTCCTATTCTTCCCTGTTTGTGGGAGGGCATACTAATGCAATTACTATAAATTTCAGCATGTAGATTGCTTTTTAAATTCTACAAATAATATATCTATCCCTTTGCAGCACCCACCCATATCATTTCTAGATATATTTCCAAAGGACTCTATATACTACTGCAGAAATAGTTCTCATCTATGTTTGTTGCTACTTTATTCACTATACCTAGAAAATAAAAACATCCTAGATGGCCATAAACTGATGAATTGATAATGAAAAGGTGCTGCATATACACAATGGAATTCAAATCAGCTATAAAGAAAATTGATACTATGAAATTTTCATGGCTATGAGTGGAAATAGAGACCATTATACCATTATATTGTGGTAACACAGATACTAATGGCATGAATCTTTTCTTGTATGTAGATACTAGCTCTGTACCTTTAAATGTGTATTCTTAAGTTGGAGTACCAGCAGAAGTCAAGAAACTAATATGGGGCAATATGGATGTCTGTCAAGGAAGGATAAATATAATATAGGTAGTTAAGTTGGGAGAAAACAAACAATTGAACAGTAAATGTTAAGTGGAAAGAGTGATTGGAAAGCATGTAGAAGAGGGAGTGAGGGAATGGATAGCTAAGACTAAAGACCTTTGTGAAAGCTACAGGGAAACTGTCTTAGTCAGGGTTTTATTGCTGTGAAGAAACAACATGTCCAAGGTAACTAATTTTTATATAAATTTTCATTTAAATTAGAAATAATCTTATTTTTCATATCAATCCCAATTCCCTCTCCTTTCCATCTTAGCCTGCTCTCCACAAATACTACCATCATACCTCCCATCCACTCCCCAGGGAGAATGAGGCCTCCCATGAGAGATCATCAAAGTCTGCCACATCATTTGGGGTAACAACTAGGCTGTTCTCCTGTGTATCTAGGCTGAGAGAGTTATCTCTCCATGGGGGAATGGGCTCCAGAAATCCATTCATGCACTAGGGATAAATACTGGTTTCACTGCCAAAGGCCCTTTAGACTGCCTAGACCTCGTAGCTAATACCCACTTTCAGGAGGCCTGGTTTGTTCCCATGTTGGAACCCACATAAACAGCTGACCTGAACAAGTAGGAGTCCATAGACCCCAGTCTGACAGCCAGGGAACCAACCAACGTAACTCTTATAAATGAAAACATTTAATTATGACTGACTTACCAGTTACAGATGTTTAGTCTATTAATCATTATGGCAAGAAGCATGGTAGCATGCAGGCAGACATGGTGTTAAGAGAAGGAGCTCAGAGCTCTGTATCTTGTTTTGGAGGCAGAAGGAAGTGAACTGGCTTCAGCTTTGGAGACTCAAGTGATGTACCTCCTCCAACAAACCCACATATACTCCAGCAAGGTTGCACCTTCTTATACTGCAACTCTCTGTGGGAATACGGGAGCCAATTACATTAAAACTGCCACAAAAACCTACTGCTATTAAAACTTCCTAAAATATATACATGCATAAAGATCTTAAATGGTATTTTCCTGTACTATGGCAATAATACAGTCTACAAAATAAAAACCCTATTACTGGATACAAGGTACTTCTTTTCAAGTTTGGGACATTTGAATCTTAAAGACCATTCCCATCAAACATTACAAACTTATGCCATTTCTCTTGGATATCTTCCACAACTTACTGATGAAGATACCACATACCTGAGTCATATAATATACAGATATCAAGCTAGTACTGACCTAGAAGTTTCATCTCTAATAACTAGTATTTATTTACTTCTTAAAGAGAAATGTAATCAACATTGGTACCTAGATATGAACTCTGTGACCTCCAATAGCAACCAGTTATTACTTACCGGTGCAGTAGTGGCATGAATATAATGAAAGTAGGCAACCATTTACTGATTGGATTTAGGCCCATTCTACAAGACAAAAGTTAATTCCTAGTATGCTTAATATGAACAAGAACCCATATTTTGGTAGATCACAGGCCCTAAAAGAAAACAGACTACTATTTCCTAAATAAATATAGTATTACACTTCCTTTTAAGTACTTTTTATCAGAGAAGCTTCTTTATTTATATAGTAGATGAAGACTAATACAGAGATGCACCAACTTCTATTTATATAGTAGATGAAGACTAATACAGAGATGCACCAACTTCAGAGAATACAATATTGAGGAAGACTCACCTTTAAAAATATATTCATGTCACACTTATATTTTTTTCAAATATCAAGAACTCACAGAGAAGAGAGAAGAAAGATTTTAAGACCCAAAGTTAGTAGATGACAATAAAACTGTGTTTTCTAAATATGAGTAGGTTGTTACATAGAAGAATTCACAGGATCTGAGACTAAATGCACAGAACCTGCACAAAGTCAATCCAGGTGGTCAGTCCAAGTATGGATGGGAAGAGAGTCACAAACTACCACATCTAAGTGAGACTATATTGGAATTTGATGGCTACTATGGGAGCAATATATTTTCTTCACGTGTATTACTCCTGGGTGACTGTCCATGCTCAAGTAGATTATCCCTACACAAATGCACACATTAACACTATGAAGGGGACTCTGGGCTTTACAAGTGAAATTGAGAATGAATAAAAGTAAAAGATAAAGGAGGAATTGGGAAGTGAGGCCGTAAGAGATGGGGAATGATTTCATGATTTTGTATATATAAACATAAGTATTAAATACAATTTTAAAAATTAGAAACATCTTTCTAAATTAAAATAAAAATATCGGAAATTACCTTCTCTTGAACTTGCATGAAATAAATATTTATAAAAAGGAGAATCCAGGAAGCCTCTTCTGGTTGTTAGATGGGGGGATGGAATAAAATTAAACTGCTCATTTTGAGAGCTTGATGAACTTTTTCATGTGTTACAGACACTCTATGGTTAGAAAAAAGTAAGCGGTGAAAACATGCTATGTAGGGAAAAGCATTTGAACAGTTGTTAGTTATCTGAAGTACAAATTCTGAAACAAGCATTAAGGAGAAGTACTAATCTTCAATTTATAAAGGGGCAGTTTAAGAAAACATAGTTTTGTGTCTAGCAGTTGTTTTACACTAAGGTTTTTTAACTCAGTGTATAGGCAAAAAAAAATCTGACCTCTATAAATTGAAAGTAAAATTTATTACTAAAATATACAATTTTGTATTCAGTTTCAACAAAAGTTGGAAGTATTTATTTCTAATTCAATTGCTGTCATAAATGCAGTAGTTCTAGCATCATTATCTAAGGTTCCTGCCTACCCATAGGTTGGGATAAGTTGGGAATCCAATCATGTTCAATTGTACCTTAGTCTGAAAGCATGGACCAGAAGGGTAACTATGTACTATGTCAACCAAAAAATAGCACTGATATTACTTACCTGGTGACTATTATTTTCTGTTAATTACCATGGACATAATTGTTCAGATGTCAACTTGAGATAAATCAGATTTCTGTCCATGTGACAAAATCTTGTCATTTCACAATCATATTTGTTTACACATAGAAATAAGAACTCTGACACACAAAATGAATTCTAAGAGTGACTCCTGGATGGGAGATGTCATTAATGAATAAAGCACTGTTGGCAAATAGGAAGGCAAGATGTGTGGGACTAGGAGACAAGAGGATGCTGGGAGAAGTAGCAGGGGACTCAAGATGTAGGGACTTGAAAAGAAGGTACAGACCCTATCTCCATTAAGATAAGACCACATGGAAACACCCAGATCAATAGAAATAAGTTAATATTTAAGAAAGAGATAACCAATAAGAAAAGTTAGTAATAGGCCAACAGCTTTATATCTAATACAGTGTCTCTGTGCATTATTTAGGGCTGACACGGTTGGGGACCAGACTGGAAGGAAAACTGTTTGTAACAACTCTCTTACTTACTTTACATTTTTGATACCTTCATTCATTGCTCATACTTCTGAATAAAAATTATTAACATACCATACGTGTTCACCAAATATTGTATGTTTCCTGGCATCAATCCAGACCATATGTTTTCTTCTCTTAGAATTTACCAAATGTTTCACAAACTCAGATTGAGTTAAAAATATTATCTTAATAGTCTTTTGTTGAAAGACTACAATAATGTTCACTCAGTATTCCTGGTTGTAGCAATTAACAAGCTCAATTATGTTTTAGCCCCATATCCTTCTTTCACATCTATCTAGAGGAATCTGCAGTTTTAATGCTGTTTCTTAACTATTCTAAGCATTAAATAGCAGAACTGAAACTTCATTGCCATGATATTTGCTTTCATCTTCATTTGCAACACTTCTTTCAGGGGTTTTCCGCTAAGAGAAGATGCAAATTTTAGCCAAAAGTTAATGGCTGTTAATAAACAGAAGTAAAATGCCATCAGAGAAAATAACTCTTGGCCACTTGCAAATGGCGCAAGTTTTAATTATTGTACTTGATTTGCTGGAAAAGTCATTTGCTCTTGTAGAAGCACAGTTTATTTTAAAAAGTGATCTTGATCTAGGTAAGTACTTCCTGGTTGTCTTTGATGTTTGCAAAAGAATGGATAACCAGTAACTTAGAACTGTGTGAACTGAACCTTGAAATCTTGTGTTTTATTAATCTTACCCATTATATCATTCATATGATTGTGTTTGTACTAATCAGTGCTCTAGTATATGAAGATATAATGCTCATTTACAGGAAAAAGTGTGGGTATTTTAGAAAAAATATGGGAAATATTTTGGTCAGAAGGGTTTAGTGTTTTTTCTGTTGTGTTTTTGTTTCACTCTTTGGGGACCCACCACTCAGGAAACAAATAAATACATTGAGAGTTATTCTTACTATGAATTCCCAGCCTTAGCTTGAATTGTTTCTAACAAGCTTTTCTAACATAACCTATCCCATTTCTCTTTTCCTACATTTTGCTTCTTTATTCTATATAGCTTTCTTCCTTTCTTACTTTGTGCCTCGCTGTGTGGGTGTGTGGCTGTATGGCTGTGTGGCTGTGTGGCTGGGCCCTGGTTTCCTCCTTTCCTCCTTCTCTCCATCCTTTCTTTCTTTTCAAGGGTAGATTTCTCCTATTTGTTCTCTCTGTCTGTCAGTGCCTCCTATCAACTCAGTTGCACCAGAAGACCCAGGAATTTTGGAAATGCCAGTTCCATGAGATAACCACCAAGCACAGTGGCATCGATGCATTGCTTAGAAATATGTACTTGCTTCAGAGAGCAGGGCTGGATAAGTTAACCAAGCACATTAGAGCAGCCCAAACAATAGTGAATGAATTCCAGATAACTGACTGCTTAGTTATTTACACTTTGGAGGAATTCTTAATTTGTTTAGATTATGACTATACAATGGTTTTTCCCTCCTGAAGTAACAACGTGTTTAACTTATTTATTTTTATTATTTTATAGGACTCCGGATTAGAGGGATTGAATTTTTAAAGCGACTTTTATGTTTTTAAAAGATTTTGGAATTTTTTTTGAAACAGGGTTTCTTTGTGTAATAGCATTGGTTGTCCTGGAACTTCCTTTGTATACAAAGCAGGCCTCAAACTCACAGAGCACTGTATGCCTCTACCTCCTGAGTGTCTTGATTAAAGGTATACATCACTACTGCCCACTTAAGAGATTTTCAGTCTTGAAAAAGAAACTGAATTTTAAAGTGCTTAAATTTGTAAAGACCACAGGACTTTTAAACTTTTAAAAAGTTTTATGTTGTGAAGTTAATGTTACTGTATGATCTTGGGAATGAAAATAACAGGAATTTTTATGTTTTAACAGTGATAAGTTTGTGTATCAATTTGATAGTGGATCAATAATACTGGCTAGTTTTATGTCAGCTTCACAAGCTAGAGTCATCTGAAAGGAAGGAACCTCAAATGATAAAATGTCTCCATAATGTCCTGCTCTAAGGTATTTTATTGATTGTGGAAGGCCCAGCCCATAGAGAGTAGACCCATCCCAGGGCAGGTTCTATAAGAAATCAGACTAAGTCTTGGAGAGCAAGTTAATAAGCAGCACCTCTCCATGCCCTCTGCATCAGCTCCTGCCTCCAGGTTCCTTCTCTGTTTGAGTTCTTTTCCTGACTTCCTTTGGTGATAAATAGCAATGCTGAAGCATGAGCCAAGCAAACCCCTTCATCCACAACTTGCTTTTTGGTAATAATAATTCATCATAGCAATAGTAACCAAACCCTAACATGTATGTATGCCCATTTAGGAAGTTGGAATGGTATGTAAGTGGCCATCAGAGAACAACTACAGGTATCAGTCTTCAACTCCCATCTTGTTTGGGACAGGATCTCTAGATTTTATGCCAGCTTAACCAGACTGCAAGTTTCTAAGGATTCTCCCTTCTCTGCCTTCCATCTGGTCATTTGGAGTACAGATACATGATGCCATGTCCAGATGTGAATTGATCCTCTGGATCTTCAAGCTTGCTCAGCAAGCACTTTATACCCTAAAGACAGATTTATTAAATCAATACTTTGTAATGTGTAATGATTATGCAGTTTTTACACAACAATTACTTTTAAAGTCATAAAGAATGAAAAAAAATGAGATTTAATTGTTAGGTATTTTAAGAATAGAAGCTCTATCATTTCACTTGCTGAAAACCTGAAACATTCACTTTAATTAACTGTATCTTTATGACATTTACTTACAAATAATACTAAAAGGCTAAGAATGTATCTAGGTAGAAAAGTTCCTATATAGTATATATGAAATCCGGATATTCAATCAAGGCACTTCAAAGTAAATTTAGATGAAATAAAGATTTGAAGCTACGGTATAAGTGTTTATGTATATTTAAATAAAATATACCCAAAATACATACATAATTTATCATTAAGGGACTACTTAGTAACCAAAAACATTTGCAAATCCATCAGTGCATATGCTTACTTTGGAAACAACAGTAGGGAAAATGTAGTTCATACGTGGGGAAGGTTTTGCTACTATACATAGTCACATCTGCATTTCAATCCTGAAACTTACTTAGTATAAATGAGTATATCTTTGGGTCTAGTCCTCTTACCCATATACAACTGAAAAAGAGAAATACCTTACCAATTGGCTCTGGAACTCAAATGACCTAAATTACATGCAGTAGTAAGTCAAATTAATGGTACTAGGATGCCATTCATGATATTGTCACTTGTAAAAACAATGAGAAGCCATAATATAAATACATACCAAGAAAATTTCATCTTTCATATAGTAATCAAAAATTCAAGATATAGCCTCCTGAAATATTAATTTGGTTGTTTACAATACTGTATAAAAGATGTGCAGCATGTGTGTGACTAAAGATATTGTGCATGTAAAGAAGTTCCCTTGTTAACCAAATTAATCTTATAAGTTGAGAGAATAGAATATGAAATGTCTCCCTTGATGGTTATAAAGGAAAGTCATGTGTACATTTCTGAATGTTCCATTACACACACTTTAATTGCAGTGGCATTTTAATTGCACTGTAATTGCAGTTTTACAAGCAAGACTTATAAAAATAGTCTTATGTTATATTATATTGAGTGAAGCATTTCAGCATTTAAGAAGATGATATAAATAAGAAATGTAAAGTACATTAAGTTCTTTTTATAAGGTGATTGCTCTTTAATTCCACCTCCACTGCCAATAGTGGAGAATGAACACTGTAACTGATTAGCATGGGAGATTTCAAAACTTACTCAAAGTGTTGAGGGAAATCAGTTTATGAACATCTTCTCAACTAAGCTAAAATCTCTATCTCGAGCATTCCTATTAAGTGTCCATATTATCAAACTTGCCTATATATGTCCTATTCTATTTTCTTCACAGGATACCCTTGATCTTATAATCAACAAAAACAAGAACATATTTTGAATTTAAGATCAGGGATAGCTTTTTAATCAATCCTTTGTTACTATTTCAGGTGTTAAGAGAATATATAATTGAAAAAATATTTTTAGAAAGGCTAGGCTCATAATTTCTCCTTCTTAAAATTTATTTATTTATTTATTTATGTTATATAACAAAGACCATTTAAATGAAAACAAACATTTATAGACAATATTTGGGAATTTGGGCGTCGTTCTTTCCAAACTACTTCCTGCTGGTAAGGGGCACTGTCATGGGGGATTCAAAGAAGATGCAGAAATTCTGGCTGTAGTCTATAAGACTGCTTTGTCCAGCTGTTTTAAATGTAGGATCAACTGGTACCCTGTTTCAGGCGGTCTGACTTAGTCAAACCACACTATTCTGGAAGTAATCCACAGCTTTTCATTTTCTGAGAAAACAAAAATAGAAATCCTTTTCCCCAGTAATATGTCCTTAAACTTAAATTTTGGAGTCAAATAATTTTTTAATTTAATTTATTATTTTACATGTCAATCCCAGTTCCCTCTATCTCCCTACCTCCCTCATTCCCTCACTCCTTCCTTCCTACCCTCCCTTTTACCTGCTCTGCCCTCTCACATGCACCTTAACCACCCCCCTCATCCCTCCACCCAATTCCATATATAGGGGAATGCCATCTAGTTGGGGTCATGTAGATCTAACAGGTCATGTGAAGTAGGGAATAGGGCTTCTCTCCTGTATCTAGGTTAAGGCAGTTATCCCTCCATGGGAGATGTGTTCGCAAGGCCCTTTTGTGCACCAGGGATATATCCTGGTTCCACTGTCTGAGATCTCTTAGACTGCTCAGTCATTCTGGCTGAGACCCATATTCAGGGGGGGCTGAGTCAGTCCCATGCTGGCGTCCCAGCTATCAGTCTAGTGGCCATTAGCTCCTCCTTGTTCAGGTAAGCTGTCTGTATGTGTTTCTGCAGCATGGTCTTGTCCTCTCCATCTGCATCTGGGTTCTAGTTCAACTCAGTGTTTATGTATGGCTGTTTGATCATGTTTTCAACAGGCATTAGTTGAGGGCTCCATGGAGAAGTTAGTTGTTGATCTCACTCTCCAGGAAGGGCATTTATGATAGCCTTTCCATGGAGGCTCAAATTGTTAGTTGGGAACAGTCTTGTAGTTCTCTAGACCTTTCTTTCTGTTCAATTTTATCTTCAAACCAATATTGGCTCCCTCTTTTATGTTCTCTCTCTCTGTCTCTGTCTCTCTCTTTCCTATCTTCTATTCCTAACCAGGCTCAATCTTTCTGGTCGCACATGTTTTCCTTTCCTCCCCCTCCTTTTCTCCTACTTCTCTCTCCATTCGGTGCCCTCCCACTTCACCTGAGCTCTGTGGGACTTGTCCCTTCCCAGTTCTGTGAGGAACTTTATATGAATCTGTTAGAATACACCTTGTATCCTAGTTCCTCTGGTGATGTGAATTATAGGCTGCTGATCCTTTGCTCTAGGTCTAAAATCCATATATGAGTGAGTACATACTGTGTTCCTATTTTTGTGACTGGATTACCTCATTCAGGATGGTTTCTTCAAGTGCCATCCACTTGCCTGTGAATTTCAAGATACCATTATTTTTTTCTGCAGAGTAGTATTCCATTGTGTAGATGTTCCACATCTTCATTAACCATTCTTCATTTGAGGGGCATCTAGGTTGCTTCCAGGTTCTTGCTATTACAAATATTGCTGCTATGAACATAGTTGAACAGATGTCTTTGTTGCATGGATGTGAATCCTTTGTCTATATGCCTAAGAGGGAGATTGCCAGGTGCTGTGTTAAACTAATTCCAATTTTCCTGAGGAACTGCCATACTGATCTCCAAAATGGCTGTATGAGTTTTCACTCCCACCAGCAGTGGTGCAGTGTTCCACTTTCTCCACATCCTCTACAACATAAGGCATGACTGATGTTTCTAATTTTAGCCATTCTGTCAGGTTAAGATGGTATCTCAAAGTTGTTTTGATTTGCATTTCCCTGATAGCTAAGGATGTGGAGCACTTTCTTAAGTGTCTTTCAGCCTTTTTGATGTCCTCTATTGAGAATTCTTTCTTCAGTTCTGTACCCCTCTTTTTAATAGGGTTATTTGGTGTTTTGTTGACTAGTTTCTTGAGTTCTTTCTATATTTTGGAGAACAGCCCATTGTCGGATATAGGATTGGTGAAAACCTTTTCCCAGTCTGTGGGCTACTGTTTGGTCTTGTCCACTGTGTCCTTTGCCTTACAGAATCTTCTAAGTTTGAAGAGGACCCATTTATTAATTGTTTCTTTCAGTGTCTGTGCCCCTGGATTTATGTTCAAGAAGCAGTCTCCTATACCAATTTGTTCAAGGGTACCACCTACTTTCTCTTCTAAGAGGTTCAATGTGGCTGAATTGATCCATTTGGACTTGTTTTTTGTGCATGGTGACAGACATGGGTCTATCTGCAGTCTTTTACACACCCTCATCCAATTGTGCCAGCACCATTTATTGAAGATGCTGTTCCTCACCCCATTGTATAATTTTAGCTGTTTTGTCGAAAATCACTTGTTCATAGTTGCTTGGATTAATATCAGGATTTTCAATTCGATTCCATTGGTCTACCTGTCTATTTTTATGCCAATTCCAGGCTGTTTTCAGAACTATAGCTCTATAGTAGAGCTTAAAGTCAGGAATGGTGATGCCTCCTGAAGTTCTTTTATTGTATAGGGTTGTTTTGGCTATCCTGGATATTTTGTTTTTCCATGTAAAGTTGATTATTATCCTTTCAAGGTTGGGGAAGAATCGTGGTGGAATTTTAATGGGGATTGCATTGAATCTGTAGATTGCTTTTGGCAAGATTGCCATTTTTACTATGTTTATCCTACCTATCCAAGAGCATGGGAGATCTTTCCATTTTCTGGTATCTTCTTTAATTTCTTTCTTTAGTGGCACAAAGTTCTTATTATATAGCTCTTTTACTTGCTTGGTAAGCGTTACACTAAGATACTTTATGTTGCTTGTGGCTATTGTAAAGTGTGATGTTTCTCTGATTTCTTTCTCAGCCTCTTTTTCATCTGAATAAACTAGGGCTACTAGTTTTTTGAGTTTATCTTGTATCCTGCTAGCTTCCTGAAGGTATTTATCAGCTGTAAGAGTTCCCTGGTAGAGTTTATAGGGTCACTTATATAAACTATCATATCATCTGCAAATAGAGACAGTTTGATTTCTTCCTTTCCAATTTTGATCCCCTTGATCTCCTTTGTTGTCATATAGCATTAGCTAGAACTTCTAGTACAATATTGAAGAGATATGGATAGAGAGGACAGCCTTGTCTTGTTCCTGATTTTAGAGGAATTGGCTTAAGTTTCTCTCCATTCAGTTTGATGTTGGCAGTTGGTTTGCTGTGTATTGCTTTTCTTATGTTTAGCTATGTTCCTATTATCCCTGATCTCTCCAAGACCTTTATCATGAAATGGTGTTGAATTTTGTCGAAGGCTTTTTCAGCAACTAGGGAGATAATAATATGGTTTTTGTTTTTCAGTTTGTTTATAAGATCACGCTGATAGATTTTTGTATGTTACACCATCCCTACATTCCAGGGATGAAACCTACTTGGTCATGGTGGATGATTTCTCTGATGTTTTCTTGAATTCGGTTTGTGATTATTTAATTGAGTATTTTTGCGTCGATGTTCATCAGGGATATTAGTCTGTAGTTTTCTTTCTAATTTGAGTGTATGGGAGGCTTGATTACCAAGATTCTTTTGGCCTCATCAAAAGAGTTTGACAATGAATTTCTCCTTCTATCTTGTGGAACAGTTTGAGGAGTATTGGCATTATTTCTTCCTTGAATATCTGGTAGAATTGTGCAATGAATACATCTGTTCCTGGACTTTCTTTGGTTGGAAGGCTTTCGATGACTGCTTCTATTTCATTGTGGATCATAGGTCTATTTAAGTTGTTTGTCTGTTCTTGATTTAACTTTGGTAAGTGATAGTTATCTAGAAACTTATCCATTTCCTTTGAATTTTCAATTTTTGTGGAATACAGATTTTCAAAGTATGACCTGAAAATTGTCTGGATTTCCTCTGTGTCTGTTGTTATGTTCCCTTTTCATTTCTGATTTTGTTAATTTGCATGTTCTGTCTCTGCTTTTTCATTAATTTGGATAAAGGTTTGTATATCATGTTGATTTTCTCAAAAAAACTTGATTTTCTGTCTTGTTTTCCTGATTTCTGTTTTGTTGATTTCAGCCCTCAAGTTGATTTTTTCCTACCATATACTCCTGTGGGGTTAATTTGCTTCTCTCTGTTCTAAGATTTTCAGTTGTGCTGTAAATTCTCTTATGTGACTATCCTCTGTTTTCTCCATATGGGCACTTAGTGCAATGAACTTCCCTTGTAGCTCTGCTTTCAAGGTGTCTCATAAGTTTGGGTATGTTGTATCCTCATTCTCATTGAATATTAGAAAGTCTTTAATTTCTTTCTTTATTTCGTGGTGCAATTGCACATTGTTCAGTTTCCATGAGTTTGCAGGTTTTCTGCTATCGTTGTTGTTGTATTCCAATTTTAAAGCATGGTGGTCCGATAAGATACAGGGGACTATTCCTATTCTCTTGTATCTGTTGAGGTTTGTTATGTCACCTAGTATGTGGTTGATTTTAGAGAAAGTTCCATGTGGCCCAGAGAAGTTATATTCTTTTGTCTTTGGATGGAATGTTCTGTAGATGTTTGTTAACCCCAGTTGAGACATAACTTCTGTTAATTCTTTTGTTTCTTTGTTGAGTTTCTGATTTGTGGTCCTGTCTAGTGTTGAGAGTGGTGTATTGAAGTCTCCCACTATAAGTGTGTGAGGTTTTATATGAGCTTTGAGTTTTAGAAGTGTTTCTTTTATGAATGTGGGTGACTTTGTATTAGGGGCATAGATGTTCAGAACTGAGACTTTGTGTTGATGGATTTCTCCTGCGATGAATATGAAATGACCTTCTTCATCTCTTTTGATTAATTTTGTTTTGAAGTCTAACTTGTTAGACATTAGAATAGCTATGCCTGCTTGCTTCTTATTTCCATTTGATTGGAAAATCTTTTCACAACCCTTTACCCTGAGGTAATGTCTATCTTTGAAGCTTAGATGTGTTTCTTGTATGCAGCAGAAGGATGGATTCTGTCTTCATATCCATTCTGTTAGCCTGTGTCTTTTTATATGTGTATTAAGACCATTAAAGTAGAGGGTGAGTAAGGACCATTGATTGTTGTTGCTTGTTTGATTTAGGTTTGTTGTTGTCAGTGGTATTGTGAATATATTAGTTCTGCTTCACCCTTGGTTTCTGTTGTAGTTGGATTATCTGTTGCCTACATTTCTGTGGGTGTAGTTACCTTCCTTGGGTTGGAGTTTTCCTTCCAATACTTTCTGTAGGGATGGATTTGTAGATACATATTGGGAAAATCTGGTTTTGTCATTAAATATCTTGTTCTCTCCATCTATAATGATTGAGAGTTTTGCTGGATATAGTAGCCTAGGATGGCATCTGTGTTCTCTTAATAGTTTTAGAACATCTATCCAGGACCTTCTGGCCTTGAGGGTTTCCATGGAGAAGTGAGGTTTAATTTTGATAGGTCTGCCTTTATATGTTACCTTGCATTTTTCCTTCGCTGCTCTTAATATTCTTTCTTTATTCTGTATGCTAGGTGTTTTGATTATTATATGTCGAAGGGTCTTTTTTCTTTGGTCCAGCCTATATGGGATTCGGTATGCTTCTTGTACTTTCATGGGCATGTCCTTCTTCAGATTTGGAAAGTTTTCCTCGATGATTTTGTTGAATATGTTTTCGTCACCTTTGAACTGGGTTTCCTCACCTTCCTCTATGCCTATTATTCTTAGGTTTGGCCTTTTTATGGTGTCCCACATTTCCTGGATGTTTTGTGTTAAGGATTTGTTGGATTTATGATTTTCTTTGGTCGATGAATCTATTTCTTCTAGTTTATCTTCTGCGCCTGTGAATCTCTCTTCCACCCTTTGAATTCTGTTGGTTATGCTTGTGTCCGTAGTTGCTGATTTTTTGCACAGCTTTTCAATTTCCAGCATTCCTTCAGTTTGTGTTGCCTTTATTTTCTCTACTTCAGTTTTCAAGTCTTGAACTGTTTCCTTCACCTGCTTAATTGTTCTTTCTTGCCTTTCTGTACTTTCCTTAAGGGATTTGTTCATTTCTTCCCACTTTTTGTTTGTTTTTTTCCTCCATTTCTTTAAGGGATTTTCTCACATCTTCTTTGATATCCTATATCATTTTTATGATGGTAATTTTTAAGTCATACCCTTCTGATTCCTCTGCTTTGTTGTTGTGTTCCAGTCTAGTTGGTGTAGTTTCCCTAGATTCTGGTGGTGTCATGCTTGTCTTTCTGTTGTTAGGTGTTCTCTTGTATTGCCTTCTTCCCATAGCTTCTTCCAGTAGATATTGATGGGGTCTTCCCGTCTCTCTATGGTACTTCCCCAATTGGCTTATGTGGGTCTGAGATTCAATATCTGTAGCTCTGTTTGGTCCAAGCTCTCTAGGAGTTTTCTCCACAGACAGGGATCCAGGGATGGGGTCAAGGATGAGGATCTAGAAGAAGATGCCAGCAGGTACTCACAGTGGTCCTCTGGCCAATAACTCTAACCAATAGCTCTGGCCAATAGCTGGTGGAAGATGGCAAGGGCTGAGCTGGAACTTGAGAAGGTTTTGGAGGATGGTTGGATCTCACTGAAAACTGGCGCTCTCCAGCTGAGATTCTTTCTTTGGTATAGGCCCGGATTTGGGGGTCAAGGATCTTGCCAGCAGGAACTCAGAGTGGACCTGCAGAGATAGGCAGTTCTCTGGGAGGGGACCGGGACTCCAGCAGAGGACTGGAGGCAGAGTCAGAGACCAAGCTAGTGGAAATTACAGGTGGTGGTCCCGCGTGGATAGTCAGGTCTCCATTGTTCAGAGTTGCTCCGAGAAGTCTCCAAAATAGGGTGGACTGTTGGCTCCACCCTCTTTCCCAGTGCTCAACCAAAGCAGCAGGACCGTGGGTGGGGTAGGGCACAGGGTGGGGGGGGTAGGCTGGCGGTGGGGATTGGTGGGGGTGTATCAGAGCTCCAAGGGTGCTCTTGATGGGGACCAGAGACAGGAGCAGCAGGATCAGGCTAACTTTTTCTTCTTAATAACACCAGGATGAATTAAACTGAATCAAGTACAGATTTATTTTGAAATTAAGTTTTAATCTTAGAGACAAAAATATTATGTAGATTTTATTTTTATGTGAGATTCCCAATTATTTAACATGTAAGACAGGACAGGAAAATTATCAATACATACATTCTCAAATTACTGCCATAGGGGTTCAGTGTGACTGCTATAGGAAAACTTTTTATTTAAAGTTATGCTAAGAGAAATTTGAAAGTTGTCTTCATAATAGTATTTATGTGGGCATCTTCTTAATTGTGGTACAATTCTCCTAATTTGCCACAAATTAAAATTCTATAGCCATCTGAATATGGTCAATGGCCTACTTAACTCAATACTACCACTACTGTATACTGATTTTACAAATTGAAGTAATTTAGTTTTTATAAAAAAAATTAGTAATACACTTCGGATGGCATATATAATATGTCATGTTTCTATATAATATTTATTAAGTTAATTAGGCTTATCATGTAGCTTATATAGTACATATACTGTTCCATAATGAGTGGTTGGAATTTTGTTTTGCTTTGATATGATTTTACCTGTGCCCTGATTCTTCCCTTTGAAGTAAGAACATATTTTCCTGGAACCCACAGTTGAGACACTTTGAATTTTGAAATATTTGGATTTTAATAGAGATTGAATACTAAAATTTTAATGTGTTAAATTTGTAAAGATGGTGGGACTTTCTAGCTGTCATTTATGTTTTTATTGTGAGATCCTGGGTATGAACAAGAAAGGAAGTGTCATGACTTAATAGTGATGTGTTTCTGTATCAAGTTCACAAGGGTGACAAGTACATCACAGGTGACAAGTTGTATTGGCTGATTTTGTGTGACAAGATCCACATCAAAAACCAAAGTAGTCTTTAACATAGATATTGATCGGTGAAATGATCTTACATTAGTTTCTAATTTGACAGCATCAGTAACCAAAACAAATAACAAGTTATCTCCTCATTCAATTACCACCATATACAATGGAGAAACAAGCTTAGGAAAACAGAAGAATGGGACTCATGTAGTCATGTCATCAATTCTGAAATGGTTAACGACCACAACCAATCTTTTTAAAGGTAAAATGGGGAATATTGTATAGATAGGAATACTTTGTTTTGGAATGGATTTTCATTTATTGATACAATTTAAGGTCAATTTTGTGATGTGTATATTGTTCCTCTTGTTTAGGTATTGTGTTTATATAGCTCATTTAAAAAGGTAATGTATAATTTAGTTCAGATTTTAGATAGAATAGATGATGGAATATTTTCTTAAATCTTGCTAAATGTTAATGGACTAAATATTGTTAACTGTGATTCTTATTTGATAATTGTTGTGTTATATATTTTGCTATGTTAAGGTTAAAACCCTTCTTTTACTTAGACAGAAAAGAGGAGATGATGGGTGCCATTCTGTATATATGTTTCTCATACTGGTTAATGAATAAAGCACTGTTGACCAATAGAAAAAGAAGATAGGAGGGATTAGGAGAGAAGGAGGAAAGAGGAAGTAGGAAGGAGGATTCAAGATGGAGAGACCTGGTATACCATACTCCAGACACCTCTCTCTGGTAAGATAAGACCACGTGGAAATACAGAGAAATGGATTAATAATTAAGACAGATCTAGCTGATAAGAAATAAGTAACTGGCCAACAGTATTATATCAAATACAGAGTCTTGGTGTGTTAATTGGGTCTGGTGCAGTGGCGGGACAAGACCAGTGGCAGGCAGAAAATCCTTAGGCCTTACATCTTCCAGAGCATATGGGGGACAGTGAGGCATGAGGGAACTAGGACAAAGAGAAGGGGAAGAGAGGAAAGCATGTGGGACTGGGAAGATTGTTTCAGGGGAGGAGTAGAAGACAAGACATAAACAGTGAGAGAAAGAGAGAGAGAGAGAGAAACAGAGAGAGAGTGAGAGAACATAAAAGAGGGAGCCATTGTAGGTTTGATAAGAAAACTGAACCTAAAGAAATGTGTAGAGACCTACAAGACTGACTCCCACTAACAATTTGAGCAACAGTGGAAAGGCTATCATACATGCCCTTCCCAGACAATGGCATGATCGAATAACTTATCCTCCATCATGGAGCCTCCATCTAGTACTTGTTGGAAACAGAAGCAAACACCTACAACTAAACACTGAGTAGAACTAGAATCCAGATGCAGCGGGAGAGGACAAGACCAGGTTGCAGAAACACATAAAAACGGCTGACATGAACAAGGAGGAGCTAATGGCCCCTGACTGATAGTTGGGAATCCAGCATGAGACTGACTAAGAGCCCCTGAATATGGGTCTCAGCTAGAAGACCTGAGCAGTCTTAGAGACCTCAGACAGCGGAACCAGGATATATTCCTGGTGCACTAAAAGACCTTGTGGGCACATCCCCCATGGGGGGACACTCCCTTAACATAGCAACAGGAGAGAAGTCCTAGTCCACTCCTGGATGGCATCACCCTACATGTGGAGTGGGGGTATGAGAGGTTTGGGTGGTCAGAGTGCATATGAGTGGGGAAGAGAGGGAAAGTGAGAGGTAGGGAGTAAGGAAGGATGGGGACCTGGGATCGATATGTAAAATAAAATTTAAAAAAAAAAAAAAAAGCTTTCCTTCACAGTATATAACATGCCAAAGCTTTTTGCTGCCAGTTTTTCTATATAGCCCCTGATATGTTCAGGAAGGGTATCTTCCACTATGATGAAATTAGGGCCCTCTCTTTTTATCAACATACTTAGTAGATGTTTTGGCTAGCCAGACTCCTGCAGTGATTCAGCTTTGGAAGAAATTTGCAATGGAATTATTTTGTCATTTCAGTAATTGTTATGTTTGCTTGTTTTGTTTCAGTATCATCTGGGGTGATGGTTTGTCATTTGACATTTGAATGTTTGGGAAATTCTAGTTCCTCAAAGCTGTTAAAGTATAGTAGCTTTTCAATGCCACAGATTCATAGGATGTCAATTTTTCCTACTCCAACACCCTGTATTCATTACTGTAGGTGATCAATATGAACTCTGACTCATCTAGCCATTCAGTTAAAGGCTACAAGAAGCACCCAAAACATTCCTGAACTAAAATTGTTAGTGTCTGGTAGAACATGGTAACTGCCTCTTTCTCTTCCATTCCCAGGTGCTTCAGGAATTGCTGGTTAACGTTCAGACATGCATAAGTTCAAGAACCACATCACACAAAACCAATCCTGAAAATGGCCCAGAAATAGCATCAAGAAACTCTGGTCATGAAGATATAAATCTCTTAAGGGAGTCAACCACAATTTACTGAGGAACACATGATTTGCTTAGAACCACAAGAAAAAGACACAGAGAAAATGAATACACTGAATGCACATGAAGAAGCCATCAAGGCCTTTGTGAAGCCCAAAGTGATTAAGCCCAAGATGCCAAAGTGTCCCTGCCGCAAACTCAGCCATCTTGCATTCATTGCTCACCTCAAGCTTGGGAAGTGGATTACAAGCTACATGGCCAAGGTTCCTAGGCTTTGCCAACCAAATCCCAAGATTCAAACCAATGCAAAAGCCTTGGCACTACCTCAGACCCAGACTTCAGCTCTAGCTCAGGCTACCAAAGGTGCCCATGTACCTACCTGTGAATGCCACATAGAAAAGGTTTCTTTGTGCCACTGTGAAAACAGATGGACTTGTATGACACAGCTACACACTATTTGCAGATGATTAGGACCTTATGCTGTTTTTACAAATGAACCTCAGCAGGATTTGTTTTTAAAAGATCAGGATAACTGATGCATGGGTGCAAGGAAGCATCTTTTAGGATATCATGGTAATCTAGGTAACAATTATCAAAACGTTTATTTGCTGCAAATGTGATAATCAGGATCGACAAATATATTTCACCAAGAAATCCTGGTTAAAAGAAATATTGAATCTCCAATCACTTCCACAGCTATTCTTTCTAAACCAACAGAGCTTGAATGATGTTCTGTGTTGTCACTATTTATTTTCTTCCTCCTTCCCAGAGACCAAAGTCAGTAACACAACAAACTATTTCTACACAAAATAAAGTTTCAAATAAAAGCATTACAAATAATATGGAGTCCCAGGGAAATAATATAAACCTGGTTAAGAAGATAGAGTAAAAGTGAACTTTCATGAAAATAGACTGAAGAGATATTAGGAGTGGCTCTTGCTTAATATGTTTGGTCAATTCTGTTATTATTATCTAATTTTTTTTGCAGAGATTGATTACTAGATCTTGCAAAATTATTGCTTTTAAGAGGTTCATAAGCTGAAACAGACCTTCAGAAATCAGAGGAAGAGAAGGATACATTAAGTGAATTGAACATTTCAAATTGTTGACTTTTATCTTAAGTGTTGCAAGCTAAATTACACCAATTTTAAAACAGATCTTGGCTAGGGCTCTTAACTCAAGAACCTACAGCTTACCTGGTCCAAGAAAACTCATCTTGCAACTGCCAGATCATTGTTCTGCTTTCAACTCGATGCTTTGATCTATTTCAATGGCTTTACTTAGCCTTGAGGCCACAAAGAAAGGTATTTCTATCATATGTGGAAGGGGAATGTAAATACTTTTTTAATGATGTCAATTATTACTGTGTTTTACTATAATATTTGGATATTTTTAAAATAATTGTACAAATTGTTTTTGCATACAGATTTTGCATAGTGTGACTATTTAAAAGACCCTAAAGGCATACATAGCAAATATAAACTTATTCATAATCCAATCCTCAAAATGGATGCATACATGCATCCTTGCATTTTCTGTTTCTGTTTGTGTGGATGTATGTGTAATCAGGCTCACAAATAAGACACAAATTTATCTGCTGCTAAATTTTCCTTATTACACAAAATTTAGCATTTTAGGACAATTTCTTTGAAATGACAGAATTATTAAATTTCTTCAGTGCATATGAACAGATTAATTTTGTTTCCTGATTTTAGGCATAATGTTGCTTCATATTCTATACTCTTCTCATTGTGCTGTAGCCTATTCTATTAAAATGTTATTTTTCTACATTTACAGTTATCAGCACAGAATCTGAAAGCTGGATAGATTGTTCTAAGAGCTTAAAGGCTTATGTGCCATGGTCTATTTTTTGTTATATTTCCAAATAAAAGTTTGCCAAGATAACACATGGTTTTGAGTTACATATTATTCTCTGGTATAATGATCATTAGTAGAGGATGTATCTGTAGTGCATGAATGAATTTTGAAAGGCCATTACCCATGGAGGGATAATCCCTTAGCCTAGAGACACAGGGGAAAGCCTAGGCCCTAACCCAAATGACTTGACAGATTTTGATGATCCCTCATGGAAGACCTCACCCTCCATGGGGAATAGATTGGAGATAGGATATGGATACAGTGGGGGACATGGGAGGATGGGAGGAAGAGGGAACTGGGACTGATATGTAAAATAAGAAAAAAATTAAATAATAATAACAAAGATGTCAGGAATAATAAAATTCTTCAAACAAAAAAAAAGTAGTTTCATGCTATAAATTATATTCTTTGGTTATGCTTCATTGTTTTGTGTTTGTTTCAGTGGATTCAATTTAATGTATGGAAAATTATTTTATTATTTTGATTTCCTTTATTCTTGGACTTTGCATCAAAAAATACAAGAGCAGATATATTGTTGGCAATTTTTAGTCAGTCCAGGGTTTAGTGTTGACTCCTTTGTAACCATGTGTTACTCTATTCAATGAATCTTGCTTTGCTATCTTCTTCATTTATGACAGTTTGTACTTTCTCAAATTGAACTTCAATCTTAAAACCAAACTTCTCTGCAAGATACACAAAGAGTTTCATTTTATCTTCCTTCTTCTCTCTCCTGTCTCATCAATACCCATGTCCCATCTCCAAAAAGATATTCAGGCATTACCCAATCCTTTTCCATTTTAACATTATTCCTTACTCTTGCATATTTCCTTGTCAAAATACATATCTTTCTTTCTGCCTTGAACATCCTTTCTCCTTATCTGTTCCTGATTGATTCTTACAAATTCTCAACAATTACCTTAGGATTTACCAAGTCTCCAAAGCTCACCCTATCCCTGCTCCTGTACAATTCTGGGCTCGTTTGTTTCTTTTGCAACTGTCTACAATAGCATCTATCATCCTGATACCCTTGTATCTGACAGCTCCAAAAATGTTGCCTAAGTGTCCATGACTCCACATATTCTCTTTATGTACCTGTTTTCTGTCAACTTGAGCAATGAAACCCATTACTCAGTACATATATGTTTGATAACATATATAAAATATGTACATATACTCATTAATTTATAAATTAATAATACATAGATACAGGTAATAGACATTGATGTGGAGTTAAATTTCTATTTAAAAGCACAAAATACAAAGATATTTATCTACTTTACCTTCATTAATCTCTATTTTCAAGTTACTTGCCAATTGTTAACTGTAGAAATAGTTGTTAATATTAGAAAAACATTACCTGCAAGTTGTTTTTCAAATAGCTTTTTAGATAATAAAATCAATCTACATATTGAGTCCATCAATACAGAAGCTATTTTAGAATTAACGTGTATCTTTGAAAAAGTCATGTATGTAGGACCAATAGTCATCTGTCAGGTTTACAGTAAGTAGATTGAGCCTGATAAAAAGAACTTAATAATTTTGGAAGGTGAAGAGGGAAAAGACCATTATCAATTTTCAAACCACAGAAATCAGTAATTCACAATGAATCCATTTACATAACTAAGAAACTCGGGTTTATCATCTGCTTCTGTTTAGAAATTGAACAGGTATAGAGATGTTCAATAAATTTTAGACTTCTACACCAAATCCAATAGATTCTGTGTGAAAAGTTCCACAGACTGAGGTGATAACTTCAAAAGAAGGAGGTCTCCCAGAAACAGTTGTGGAACTCATGGATAGAGGAAAATATTAAGTTGTAGTTCTCTTGGCAATCTCTGCTCCTCTATTCTTTTTCTCATATTATCAAAATGCTCCTGAAAGCCTATGCTTACATTTTAAACAAAAGAAAGAAATGAGAAGCCATCTCCTGAGATGTGGTCACTGACCACGACCCCAGCTCCAGGTAAACCAGCACTTTTCAAATCATTAATGTCATTCAAATAAATAAAATTAGTATTGATGAAAATTTTCTCAACAATAAAACTTCATATGGCTGTACATGTGTAGTGACAGTAGGTATAAACATTTGGTAAAGAAAGCCTTTTGATAGGAAAAAGTCAAAATAGCTCAATATTTTAAAGATTCTTAAGAGCTAGGCAACAAATTTAAACAATAGATGACCATAAAGATGTATTAATCTAATCTTATAAAATAGGTGGTTATTTATGATTAGCCTTGAATGATTTTTTTTGATTTATTGTTAGCTTTGAATAAGTTGTAGGTTACTGTACCTACAATGATGTCATTTGTTCTATCTGGATTTGCTTCAATGAATACAGTTTCTGAGAAACTATTCTATATCCTGGATAAAAAGCCTTGCTTGAAAGCTGCAAAATACACTCAGATTCAAACTGCTTCTGTGTTTGTTTCTGTTTGTCACTGCCAAATCCTTACCCATCTAGTCTTCAAGAACCTTTGTTCCAGGGACCCCCCATACCCAGCTGAAATAATAAATGTCAATTAAAAATTTGAAGGAATGTAATGTAGGAAAACTATTTTAATATTATCTGAATACAAGGTAATAATAGACGCTTTCTTCAACTGACAGAAAGTATATTAGACAACAGTGCCCAATGATTTTAAATTTTATTTGGTAGTATGATAAGCATACATATACAGTTTGGGTCACGAAGGAAAAAAGAATGGAAGTATGTCAATATGAATCAACAAGGAGGATTAGAAATACACCTGGGTGATTAATATGCTCTATTCAAAAATAATGAAGACATAGATTATGAGGAATTAGAGTCTGATGAAAGACTATTGTGATGGGAGATGTCATTCTGTATATGTTTCTCATACTGGTTAATATTAAAGCACTGTTGGCCAATAGGAAAGGAAGATAGGAGGGACTAGGAGACAAGGAGGAAATAGGAAGTAGGAAGGAGGAGTCAAGATGGAGAGTCAGGAGAGAGCAGTATGCGGCAGCCGGCTCCCGGTAAGAAGAACACGTGGACACACATAGATTAGCACAAATGGGTTAATAACTAAGGCAGAGCTAGCCGATAAGAAACTAGTACCTGGCCAACAGTATAATATCAAATACAGAGTCTCTGTGTGTTATTTGGAGCTGGCACGGCAGCGGGACAATACCAGGTGGCGGGTGGAAAAACCGTATGCCTTACACTATTGAGATAGAACAGTCAAATGGATTACAAGATTGAGAATTAATGGCTGAAGAAATCTATAATCATCATCACCATCATCATTGGAAAGTACAGATAATTTGTCACAGCATCTTCTATGGAGTTAATATTTATTTGAATTCATAAAAATGTGCCATCTGAATTTCAGTTGAAACACAGATAACCTATCAAGAAAACTGAAATTAGTTCTTGATCATTTTTAAAATAAGAATATCTAATATAGCAGGAGAATGAAAAGATATGCTTTGAAAATCTACTTGGTTGTCCATTATCGCAGTTAAATAAGTATCAGGATAAACAAATAGGCTGAAGAGATGTTTATTCAGGGAGAAATAACTTACAACCTAGACAGATGAACACCAGGAAATTCAACCCAATGCTCTCCTGTCTGAGTCATGCCAGCAAGAGAGCTTTTCCCCGCTCTCTCTCCGACCTCCTTCCACAGGTCACTTCCGCCCATGGCTCCACCCCCAATGGGCGTGGTCAGTGCCACAGAAGGACAATCTCACTACAGTCCATGATTAAAAATAGGTGACATAAGTAACAAAACAGAAACAGAACTCTTTAAATTTATTTCTTCTGTTCTTTTGAGATTATAATATAATTATATCATTTTCCTTTTTTTGTCCCACACTCCAAAACCTGCCATATATCCCTCCTTGCTCTCTTTCAAATTCATGGCCTCTTTTTAAAATTGTTAAAATTTTAAAAATTTTAAATTCAGTTCCACAGAAGGACTATCTCACTACAATTCCCCTTTTAGTCTAAAGAAAAGATTTAGGCTCAATACAAAACTATATACAAAACAGTGAATAACAAGTTTGCTCTAAGAAAAGGAAAATCGAGAACAAAATGATCTACATATCTAGTCCTAGGGTGAAGGCATAATGGAGTTTACAATAGAGTTGTCCTAAGCTGGAAAATGTAAGTCTAGTGCCTAATATATCTAACTAGGAAGAGAGAATAATAATTGTGATAGTTTAATCTTCAACATCATCAAGACCTGAGAAGGAAAATAATAATGCTAGAGTAGACAGGAAGTGAGGATGGACAACTTCCAAAAGGTGCAGCAAGGACAGAAACAGCAAGCCACCTGGACAGTCAGTGGCTAAGGACAAGAGAACTTGACAGACAACAACAACAGCAGGGAGGTAGAATGGCTGTCTTACCCTGACTTGGCAAGGTCAAGCAGTCTTCTATATTTGTCTCCTGCAAGCACATAGGACTGCATGTCCAAATCAGTGGTCAAGGTGGGGGCAATTCTTTGCCCAACAGGCCATTAGCTGAGGCGAGAATGAACTCCAGCAGGGATAACAACAGTGTCCAACATATTTTTGGGAAAGTGCACGGTGCTGTCAGGAGCAACAGCGTCTCATATCAATGGAGTACTAATATTAAAACATTTAAATGCCATGTTCTGCATGTTTATGATGTGATTGAAGATTAAGCATCTATTACTGACTAATATCATAGGTACAGGAAACATGAGTGAAGATAATCTGTAATACACAGGAACTTAGCTAAAAAACTGATTAAAACTTCCCTGAGTAAAGCAGGAAAAAATACTTAAACAATATAACTATATACATATACATATATATAAATCCCTAAAATAGTGGTAGACTAGAAATATCAAGACAAGAGGTAGAACTATAAAGGGCAGTATGATAAATATCCCAAATTGTATCAATATACAAGTGTCTTGAATATAAGAAAAGTATACATACATAGAATATGGTAAAAATAATGTGCATAAAACATCATAAGTAGAAAGATTTCACACAATATAACAAAATATAAACTTAATTTTACATAGCTTACCACATATAAGAATACATAACAATGTAAGCTGTAAAATACTATCTCATTCTTACTCAAATTCACAAGAAAATAGGTTAATCTACCTATATCCCATCTAAACCATACCTATCCCAACCATTCCCTATTCCTGTCTAAAAAATAAACCCAAGTGTAAGCATCACCTTCCATACCCAAACCTAAATAACTAAAACCAACCAAAGACGATGACTTTTAACCCAAAATTCCAAGGGTAGGGAAAGGGGTGTCTTTATCTTAAGGTTACTTCCTGCTGAAATGGGATGATGATTGCTCCAATGGATCCTGTAGAAAGAAACATTTTTAGCAACCAAATTTCTCAACAGAACTGGCAGTGACATATGTAGCTAGTCACTGTGTGGCAGAAAATTCTTGACGTAGTTCTATTTGAACTCTGGCCAAGGTGTAATAAAAAGGTGCACCATTACAGCTAGCTAGTCATGAGTTGTCTCAAGCAACACAGTCTCAAACCGGTTTTAGGGTGATGTTTGTAGTTCAGATACATCAGGTTGAGTCAAGTGGAAACGATGATGTGGGGCCCCATCTTCTTTCCGGAGAGTTCAAAGACTGCTGTTAGGAATCGTTATTATTCCTTGTGAAAAAGTTACACATCAATATTAAAGAAAAATTTTCAAGTTTTAAAGTATGCATTAGGGAAAGACAACAATAAGCATTAAAAGTATGTGAGAAAATTAGATTTTAGAGAGAAAATTGCATACAAGAAATGAGTCCCCAGATTTTGTTTTCTTCTGCCTTATACCAATTGGCTTCTTGATTTAAGGCAGAAACCATGAATTTAATCTTAACAACATGCTTGAATTTAGAGAAGGAAAGCCAATCCAACTCCAAAGCCAGCATTGGTTTACATAAATTGGGAGTTCAGGAATACTAGATAATAGAAAGAAATAGATTTCTGTATAGAAATAGTTTACTACAATTAAATATTTTTTTTTACCACATATCAGATTCTGCTTCCTTAAGTGATTGTTTCTGAAGAGCTGTCTTCTCTTCTGTAGGCACCTATATGTTCAGTGTGTTTTGGCTGTTTGATGATAGGTTTTCTCTGTTTTCCTGTAAGAACAAGAACAGAACACTTCTCCTACCTTTGAGAGGCCTCCGCACACCTCATGGGACCTAATTTGTTGGATGACTTGTCATTTCTCTTCAATAAGATGTTTCTCTTCGTCAACTCAGATCTTGATTAACTTAGATGGTATCCATAGTTTTTCTTCTCCTGTAGATACAAATGCAAAACCCCTACCCCAACGTAACACATATCCTGCTTTCCATTCTGTGGTCAGTACATCCTTGAAGTACACTGGCTGATTTTTTTCAGAAGTTTTTTCTATTGTCCAGTTTCTTTCTGCAGCTGTTTTTCCTTTTTCATCAGCATGAAGAAAGTTTAATGTTAATAAAGTATTATGTAATCTGTGTTTGGTTGTCTTGGTTCCTCCTGCCTGTTTATGGAGCATTTCTTTTAAAGTACGATTGGATCTCTCAACCACTGTTTGTCCTGTAGGATTGTGTGGTATACCAGTTATGTGCTTTATGTTATAATACTCAAAATACTGTTTCAATTTGCTGGATACATTTGCTGGAGCATTGTCAGTTTTTATTTGTGCAGGTATGCCCATAATGGCCATTACCTCTAATAGGTGTGTGATAACAGAATCAGCTCAGAGAAGTAGCCCTTTGAAACCCTGAAAATGTATCTATAGTGTGATGTACATATTTTAATTTTCCAAATTCTGCAAAATGAAACACATCCATTTGCCATATTTCATTCCTATTTATACCTTTAGGGTTACTGCCTGGTGGTAAAGGACTTTGGTTATAGAATGAGCAAGTAGGACATTTCGTTACTATTTCCTTGGCTTGTTATCAAGTGATAGAAAAATCCTTTTTTAAAACTTTGCTGTTCACGTGGTGCTTCTTATGAAACTCTGAGGCTTCTAGCATACTTCCTATCAATAAACGATCAATTTCATCATTGCCTTGTGCTAGAGGACCTGTCAGACCCGCATGGGATCATATATAGGATGAGTCCTCTTTCTGATAGTATCTTGTAACTGTATAAACAATGAAGTTAATTCTGTATTGTCAGGAATAAATTCTGCAGTCTCAATGTGTTAAACGACTCTCTCTGCATATTTAGAGTCAGTAACTATATTGAGGGGTTCATTAAAATCCATAAGTACCATGAGAACGGCATACAACTCTGCCTTTTGTACATAATTGTAAGGGCTTTGAACCAGTTTGCTAATTTTTCTTGATTTATATCCTGCCTTACCTGATTTGTTTGCATCAGTGTAGAATGTATGAACTCGAGAAATAGGTGTTTTTCTTACAATGTGTAGAAGGATCCAAATCGTTTTCTTTATGAATTTGATTCTCTCAGTTTTGGGATAGTTGTTGCTAACTGTTCCCAAAAAGTTACTGCAAGCTCTCTGCCAATATTCGTTATCTTTCCATAAGGAGGAAATTTCCTCATTAGTTAAAGGTACTATACTTTCTGCTGGGTCCCTTCCTATTAGCTGACAAAGTCTTAATTTACCTTTTATAATCAAGTCAGAGAACTTTTCTATATATGTTTTTAGTTTTTTGTTCTGTTTATGTGGTAGTAATTTCCATTCTAATATGCTATCTTCTCTCTGCATCAAAATCCCTGAAGGATATTCTCTAGATGGTAATATAACCAGAATACAGTCTAGGTTTGGATCCACATGGTCCCCATGTGCTTCTAGTATCCTCTTTTCTATCCTTTCTAATACCTTCTCAGCTTCAGCTGATAGTATTCGTGGACTATTCAAGTCCATATCTCCTTTTAGGGCCATTTTCAGGTTTTTCAAATCATGCCTTTCTACTCCAATAATGGTTTGCAGTTGAGAAATCTCTCCTAGTAATTTTTGAAGATCATTAATGTCTGGTAGCAATCTCTTCTGATCTGTACTTTTTGTGGTCTAATTTTCTGTAGACCTATTTTATATCCTAAGTAGTTGATAGACTCTCCTTTTTGTATTTTTTTAGGTGCAATTTGTAATCCCTTGCAAGGTAAAATTTCCTTTACTTTCTCAAACATTTTTTCTAATATTTCTCCTTTACAGTCAGCTAACAATATATCATCCATGTCATGATAAATTATGGATTGTGGAAACTGTTTATGAATTATTTCTAACGGTTTTTGTATGAAATATTGGCACAGGGTGGGGCTATTTAGCATCCCCTGTGACAAAACTTCCATTAATATCTCTTCACAGGTTGAGAATTATTGTAATTAGGTACCGTGAAGGCAAATTTCTCTTTATCTTGTTCTTGTAAAGGTATAGTGAAGAAGCAATCCTTGAAATCAATAACTATAATAGGCCATTCTTTGGGTATCAAAAAAGGCAAGGGCATTCCAGGCTGTAGAGAGCCAATTGGCTGGATAACTTTATTGATGGCTCTCAGGTCTGTAAATACAGGAGAATTCCAAGGGCTGGTTGATTCCTCAATATGTCCAGCATTTAGCTGTTCCTGAACCAGGCTTTCTAAAGCTTCTAACTTCTCAGAGGTCATAGGCCATTGTCCTATGCAGACAGGTTCCTCTGTTAGCCATTTTAAAGGTAGGGCTTTTGGTTCCTCTGTTTGTTCAGCACTTGTATTCTGTTTTTGTACAGACTGGATATTTGGTATCTGTCTTGTATAGTGCTTTATAATATTTTTTCCACAATCATGAGGTCCTTTATGGTTCCTATCTAATACTGGAGGAATGTTAATCTGTGTATTCCATTGCTGTAATAGATCACGACCCCATAAATTTATCAGCCACATATGGTCTCAACCTTCTGCTCTGTCCTTCTTGTCCTATACATTCAATCCATCTCATGATTTGTTTTACCTGAGACAGGGTTCCAGTCCATAAGAATTGAACATTTACCTCATGCAGGAGCCATCTTCGAGGCCAAGATTTATTAGATATGATAGTTACATCTGCCCCTGTTTCCAGGAGACCGACAGTCTATTATTCATCTTAACTATCAATCTAGGCCTATGACTATTTATAGCGGTTTGCCAAAGTATACGTTTTTTATTTCCTTCTGTTAGGTTTGATTCAACTTCCGTCACTTGTTTTTCATCCAGAGCGGTATGAGTTTTTATAATAGGCACAGAATTTTCTAATTATCCTGTGGGAGATTGTCTTCCAATGTGACTGGGAATGTTGGGACCACCTGTGATATGGGGGCCTTCGAGAGGCCCCCTAAGGAGTTTCCCAATGGTAAAGGGTTTCCTTGCTTGTCTCTCATCGATCACTCATTTGTCCAGTGCCTGCCTTTGCCACACCTTCTACATAACCCAGGTGTCTGAGGGCTTCTGTTTGATTCATTCCTGGGAGTGTTATTTCTAGGGAAGCTTTTCCTGCAATTTCTTTTTGGATGTCCTATCTTACCACAGTTATAACATCTGACATGGTGATATCTCTTCAAATCTTTGGAGATGGCTTCTCCTACCCATGCTTCAGTTTTATTGTCATTATACTCAATGTTGACTGTATATAGGACCCATTCTTCCAAGGGTGCTGATCGCATTTTTAAAGGCCAAAGCACCTGTTTGCATTGAGGATTCGCATTCTCATAAGCTAAATATTCTATGAGTATTCGCCTAGCATCCTTGTCTGCTACTTCTAATTGTACTGTCCTAGATAATCTTTCTAGAAAAACACTAAAGCATTCTCTAGGTCCTTGCCTTATCTTGGTATAGGGTTCTATCCTCTCTCCTAATTCATGAACCTTATCCCAAGCATTCAAAGCCGCTGCAATGCATAGAGACAAGATATGTTCATCATAGGCAGCATGGGTTTCTGGGTCAGCATAGAGACCCTCACCAAGAATTTTATCTTGGGGAGCTTTATAACCTTTCTTTAAGCCCTGAAGTTCAAGAGCTTTTGCTTCCTCTCTCCATAAAGCCCTCCATTCTGAGAGGAGTTTTCAAGGACAGCTGATATTAATTGATCCCAATCGTTAGGAGTTACCTTGTTATTCCTTACCCATGATTCTACTAAAAGGTGAGTGCATGCCATAAGAGACTACTGCTTCCTTTATACCTTTTAAATCTTTCATACGTATTGGTTCCCACTGATATGCAATGACACCTTTTGGGTGTTTTTTCGTTGCTGGTTTTTCATTAATAGATACCTGACCCTAAATGGTGTGGAAAATTTTAAATCTTTTTCATGCCCTGTTACCTGTAATTCTTCTTCTGATGTATCAGACTGAAGGTCTTCTAAAGCCTGAAATCTATTCACCATTGTTTCTTTGAGTGTCTGAACTTCTTGAATCAAATAACTTTCTAGAGACTCCATTGCATCAGTCAGTTTCTTACTTTCTCCAACTACAAATGATTCCATGTTTTTAATCTCATCCTTAGATATTATCTGAATGGCATGTAAATTGCCTTCCAGAAACATGTTCTATCTGCTAGCTTGCCATTATCCTCAGACATGGAAGAGATTCTATCATCTAGTCTTTCTATCTGATGTTCTAGTTTGTTAAACTTATTAGTAGCTTCATCAGACCAGAAATGAGCTGTTTCTGCTAGCGTGTTAATGCATTTCATTGTTTCTGTTCTGGTTATTGAGGTATCTGACATGAAACAAATTCTACCTGTCAGCTCTCCAACGCCACCTTCAATATTCTGAACCTTTCTTTCTATACATTCTATGCTTTGAATTCTATCATTTTCAATGTTTCGAATCCTTGTTACTAAGTCTCCTATGGTTTGTACAAGTTCCTTATTGTTTGCTGTAATCTCAAACCATTTCTTTAAGAATATCATGTTAATGATGAAACCCATTGCTATTACAAAATAAAAGTACATATTGGTCCAGTCATAAGTTTCTTCTGCTAAAATCCCTTCTATATATGAAGTAAAATAATTCCTAAAGTTCTGCATTGTACAATTATCTGCCATAGTTATGGAACAATTGATCTCAGATATTATATCAGCTTAAATTGCAAAGGATGTTACAATTACCTGAGGTGTAATTCTGCTGTCCTGGAACTTTGATGCTTTTAGTTGTAGATCTCAGCTTGCAGTAGTTATGCCTGGAGGTGTGCCACTAGATAGCGCCTAGCCTCCGAGGCCAGTCTGATCCAGGTTCTGCCTAGAAGTGTACAGCCAAATATCCTCTGGAAACAGACAATCCTTCTTATTCCGGTCCCTGTAGAATAGCTCTTAATAAACTATGGCAAGCGAAATTTTGTTAAAAGGAGACTTAAGGAATTGCTGGAACACAAGACTAAGGGCGGGAAAACGAGCAAGCAGGGCCAATCTGCTCTGTGCAAATGCAAAGTGCCCTGTGGAAATAAGCAAAAAATGAGAAGCGGTGTCTGGTGTGTCTTCTCAGGTCTGCTTTGGCAGAAAAGATCTCCTTTGCGTAAGCAAGAGGCAAATGTCCCAAAGCTGTGGTTAGTCCACCTGGTTAGGCAAGGGACCCTGCCTGTTGGGGAAGGTTCCCGTGAAAATCCTAATCCCCCTTCTGACACCAGAATTCGTGGTTAAATAAGGATTAGGATAAACTAATAGGCCGAATAGATGTTTATTCAGGGAGAAATAACTTACAACCTAGACGGATGAACACCAAGAAATTCAACCCGATGCTCTCCTGTCTGAGTCATGCCAGCAAGAGAGCTTTTCCCTGCTCTCTCTCTCTGACCTCCTTCCACAGGTCACTTCCGCCCATGGCTCCACCCCCCAATTGGCATGGTCAGTGCCACAGAAGGACTATCTCACTACAGTCCATGATTAAAAATAGGTGACATAAGTAACAAAACAGAAACAGAACTCTTTAAATTTATTTCTTCTGTTCTTTTGAGATTATAATATAATTATATCATTTTCCTTTTTTTGTCCCACACTCCAAAACCTGCCATATATCCCTCCTTGTTCTCTTTCAAATTCATGGCCTCTTTTTAAAATTGTTATTACATTAGTATATGTGTATGTACATGCATATATTCTTAAATACATAAATACAATCTGCTCAGTCTGTAAACATCACTTGCATGTATATTTTTATGGATTGACAGTGTGATATTTAAAAAAAACAGTTGTGTTCTTTGCTGAAGAAGATTTTGTGTCCCACTCTCAGCAATCCACAGTTATTTGTAATTTTTTGTGTATGGTCTAGGCCTCATGGGATTTTCCTGGTCCACTTTGATGTGTTTTTGTTACTGTTGTCCTTATTTGGCACATATTTATGCTGTCATGTTTGTAAGACTTTCTGACATTCCTACGAGACACAATGCCATAGAAAACTCCCTTATTCTCTAGATCTTGCAATTTTCTTTCTCCCTAAATATGTTATATGTTTTAAATCCTGGCTTCCTTGAAGTAACAATATTTATTTGAAGAAATTATAAGGCTCTATATCACTACAGAAAGCTCTAGTCTATATATGACAAGGAGGAAAGGTCCAAGAATAAAATAATGTTTTGTGACTTGCAACAAAAACATGGAGTGAATACATACAAGGTTATAGTGGTAAACATGTGTGTGTGTGTGTGTGTGTGTGTGTGTGTGTGTGTGTGTGTGTGTGTTTGTGTGTGTGTACTGGTGTTCCAAAGGAGGCATGTGGAAGTCAGAGGACAACTTCCAGGAGTCTATTCACTAGCTGTCAACTTTGTTGAGTCATTTCACCAGCCCTGCTTCATAAGGTTTAGCTGTGGTCATTAATAGTATTACAATAGGTATACCACTAAAATTCTAGTAATTATTGTTCTTTTTCTTCTTAATAGTTTAGTGAAATATACTACGTCCCTCAGGCTATAAGTCCTGTGCCTGTAATCACTTATTTTCTTAGTCCTGTAGGTTTCCATCTATAAAATAAAGACTGCATTATATCATTGTCTCTAAGATAAAATGTGATTTGGTAGTTAGGGAACAGTTATTAATTTGTGTTTTTTGTCAGGTAAAAATGTCGGAAATTGTGTTATGCAGGGATAGAAGAGGATTCAGAACACTGAAAGATTCTGAAGAAACTGAGCATGTTGATGTATCTGATGGTAATTGGGGAAATTCATGGGAGTGATGTCGGAAATGAAACATAAAATATGACATAATTTGTGTGACTCAATTTAATGTAAAACAGTGTTTATGACAATTTTCAGATGTTTGTAGGCATGGTATGCTGCTTAGAAGCCCAAACGTCTTTGAAAATTTGAATTCTCATTGTTAAAGAACATAAATGAAAATGATAATGTTTCAGTTTTCAGTAGACTAAGTTTTGGATTATTTTATAATTATGGCATTATGTTCTCTTAGGAAAATATCAACAATTTATTAGGCCAGTAAAGCTTATTAAGTTTGTAAATTATCAATTAGAGCAAACATAGCATTTGATTTTCTACTGTAATTGCAGATGAGTTGGTTTCTGTATGAAAAATAATGATAAAAAATTTAACAAATAAGCATCCTGGCATCCATTGTTGGAGCTATTTTGTCATGGTCCAGTATGTTTTCATGTCTGTAGCCTTTTCCACTAATATAGATTCAAGAAGATAAATAAACTGATAAAATCAGTGACTACAATTGTGCTATGTTTGTTTATCAGATATAAACATTTCTCAAGAGGACAGTGCAGTCTTTCTTATTTGGGTTTAGTTTCTTCCTAATTGATTTTTCTCCCAGAACTGAAAAACATGGGTAACAGAGGGAAAGCAAAGCAGGAAGGAGGATGTAGGAGATTACATTTCTTTATTCTTCTATTTTTCTATCCTCATCCAGTGTGTTTGCATTACCTTTTGATTTTGGAGGTTTGTCTATGTTACCTGCTTTGGCTTAAATACTAAGTAAACTTAATGACATATTTTGCTTCTACAATTTCCATATAAATATTTGTGAATTCCATTTGTAAATTCAGTAAAGAGGAAAGATGCATTGAGCAGAGCATGTGAAGTGCAGTACATCCGAGATTAGGTGATGGCCAGCTTACAAACTGATTCATAAATAATTCAATATATTCTGTTTTTCTTAAGTATCAATTAAGTTTCTACAACTTGCAATAGAATAAGTAATTGATACAAGGAGGCTTAATTAAAAGTCATTCTGAGTACTCTGTACTTTTTCTCTTGCTAAGATTCAGGGAAACTCAAATGAAGAAGGACAGTGTAGAAACACCTCTGCTAAATATCTTATGCTTTTCAGGGCAAATTAACCCTACAAGCCTGTGGACTCCACCACCCCCCAGCAGCATCCACTACTTTTAGCTTATATATTCATGATTAAAAAACAAAACAAATAAAATCTCTTAAATAAAATAAACAAGACAAAGTGGGAATTCTCTTATTTGTCTTTGCTCTGGTTTCTTGAAATATCATGGTGATTTACAAAATCTTTTATTCTGATAGTCGGTTCAAAACATAACTCTTTGGGTTTCAAGGTTCACATTTAGTTACTTGTTGCATTTGGAAGTAGATTTTGTGCAATGTAACAGATATATGCCTAATTTAAATATTTTGCATGTGGAGATCCAATTTTTCCAGTGTAATTTATTGAAGATACTTTCTTTTCTCTAGCATATATTTCTGTAGTTTTATTGAATATTAAATGGCTGAATTCATTTGTACTCATGTTTAAATCATTGACTTTTTTCCCATATGTCTACATAACTGTTTTTATGTCTGTCCCAAACTGCTTTCATCACCATGGCTTTGTATTGTATCTTTAGCTCTGGAAAGGGAATCCCTCCTGCATTGTTCTTTTTGTTCAATATTGTTATGGTTAGTTGGGCTCTTTGGTGGTTCCATTTTTTTCTTTCCTGTTTTTTCCTTTTTCTTTTTCTGTTTCTCTGAAAAACTAGATGGGGAATATGATTGAGATTGCACTGAATCTGTTAATTTTGGTAAAATTGCCATTCTCACAAGAGTAAGTCTTTTTTCTATTTTTGTATATTTGTCTACTTTTTTATTTTTGTGACAAGGATTCTCTGTATAGCTTTGGCTGTCCTAGAACCCATGCTGCAGTCCAGGCTGACATGGAAATCACAGAGATCCACCTGTGGTTCTCTCAATGCTGGGATTAAAGGTGTGCATCACCAGTGGTGGGTTTAAAGCAGTAGTTCTTCAAATCCGTATGCATAGGATATTTTTTTCATAAACTAATGTTTTTTTCTCTATCTCTTTCCTCAGAGGTTATAAGTTTTTTTATTATAGAGATACTTCACTTTTTTTTGAGGCTTATTGCCATCTATTTTTTGGAAGCTATTGTGAATGTTCATGATATCATTCTTGGTTTGTTTATTGTTGGTTTAGTAAAATCTTTTGATTTTTGCTAATTGATCCTGTATCGTGTAATGTTACTGAATTTGTTCATTTTCGGTCAAAATTTTTGGTATATCTCTTGTATATTCTCATGTCATCTGCAAATAATGATATTTTGACTTTTCAATATTTATACATTTTATTTTCTCTAGTCTTAAATTTACAACATTGAAAAGGAGTAAGTATATTGGACAGTGCTATTTCACTCTTGACTTATGTAGAATTGCTTCAAGTGGATTTCTATGGGCTCCTCAAATATAATTTTTATCACACTGAAGAGTATTACCTCTAGTATTCTTCTTGCTAGGCTTTCCATCTTGAAAGCATATTGGATTTTTGTTGGAGACATTTATATATATGGTATTATTATGCAATTTTTAATTTAAGACCATTTATATGGTAAATTACATTTATTGACTTGAGTACATTGAACCATCCATTCATCTCAGAGATAAAGCTATCTTGGAAAATGTTTCTTTGTGAGTGTCTAGATTCAGTGTGAAACTCTAATGCTTTTTGTTAGTTGTGCTAAGGAGGGTCTGTCTTACTTGTTTCACTTCTCAAACAACTGGCTCTTAAATTAATTAGGTTTTTTGTATTATTTTCATTGTTTTTATTTTATTGTTTTCTGCTGTATTTTTATGGTGTATCACCATCAACTGAGTTTTGATTTGTTTTGCTCTTGTTTTTTCCAAATTTTTAGTTGAAGTATTGTCATTTGCTTATGCTTTTTATGATTTTTCTGTATATGTAGAGCTGTACATTTCTCTCTACAACTGCTTTCAATGTGTCCCACAAGTTTTGTTTTGTTTTCACTAGTATTTGATTACAGAAAATTTGTATTACTAATTTCAATCATTAACCTTTCTGTAGTGAGTTGCTTCATATCTATGAGTTTGTATATTCACTGGAGACAGAGAAATTAGCTACTAATTTTAAGTTTTAATGCATTGTGCTCAGATGGGTATTTATAAGTGTGTCTGTGTGTGTGTGTGTGTGTGTGTGTGTGTGTGTGTGTGTGTGTGTGTGTGTTCCACAAAGTGGTATAATTTAGAGAAGCTTTCATGTGCTGCTGAGTAGAATATACATTAGTTGGTATTTGGGTAGAAAAGTCTGTAAGCATCTGTTAAGTAAGTCCATTCAATTTAAGATGGTGTTTCTAAGCATAATTTTGTGTACATGGCCTTTCTGTTGCAGAAAGTGGTATTGAAATGGCCTAATATTCATGTATTAGTATTAGTTTATAACTTGAAATCCAGTAGTACATATTTTATGAAATTGGCTGCACTAGACTTTTATCTCTACATGATTAGGATAATAATGTTTCCTTGGTTAATTTTTCCCTTGAATAGAATGAAGTGTCTATTGTGGTTAATAAGGATCAGGATAACAAATAGGCCAAAAGATGTTTATTCAGAGAGAAATAACTTACAACCTAGACAGATGAACACCAGCAAGTCCCACTGGATGCTCTCATCTCCGAGTCATGCCAGCAAGAGAGCGTTCCACAGCTCATCCTTAGACCTCCTTCCACAGGTCACTACCGCCCCTGCCCCCACACATCAATGGGCGTGGTCAGTGCCACAGAAGGAGACAAAGTGACTATCTAACTACACTTGTCCTTTTTATCTCTTCTAATTAGTTTTAGTTTGAAATCTATTTTGTTAGATATTATGAAAACAACACCTGCTTGCCTCCTTGTCTCAATTTATTGAGGTATTTTTGTCCACCATTGTACTCTAATATGGTCCCTTTCTTTACAGATAAAAAGTGTTTCTTTCAGACAATAGTCATATAGATTGTGTTATGTGATCCACTCATCCATCCTTTCTCATTCCATGGAAGAACTGAGGCCAATAATAGACAACGTATATATTGAACATTTTTAGTTGATTGAAATCATTGTGATCGTGATATATGGTGTTATCGTTTGTGTTTTTGCTTTGTGTTTTAGTAACTATGAGTGTATATTTCATTCCACACTATTTTGGCTCCACTTATTTCCCCAATTCAGCCCAAAATATTGCTTCCTGTATTGTTTCTAGGTATGGCTTTTTGGCTATACATTTTTTAGACTATTTATGTTTTGGATAGTTTTTCTTTCTCTAACTATGGTGAGTAGTTCTTTGAAGTATATTATTCTAGCTTGGATAGACATGCACTGCTCCAGAAACTTCTGGATTCAGGGTTTCTAATGAGGAATCCATTTTTTTTATTCTAATGGGTTTTCTTTGTATGTAACTTATATTGTATCTCTTGTAGCTTTCAATATACTTACTTTCTTCTATAAATTAGTATTTTAACTATGGTGTTTTGTCAATGAGAAAGAGACTGTGGGACTTTGGAAATGGAGCTGATATATGAGGTATACTAAAGTCTCATGAGGGTTAAGAAAAATCAAATGAGTATATTTCTATGAGTTCAAGATATATACAATCAATGGACAAGCCACACATTGTAAAACACATAGAGGAATATAAAGGTTAGTTTTAAAATTTAATTGAATAACAACTGCAAGCAATAATGATTAACATGAAATAAACTCATAAACTCGTTCGAGGAACACAGCTACCCAATCAAAGAATAATTTCATATTTTGGGGAAACTTGAAGTCACAAGACACTTGTCATGTTTTCTTGGAGTATTTTCACAAGCACTCAAATTTTTACTCACATAATTCTGCTCTTGGACCATTTTCTGATGGTATGTAAGGGAGATTTTCTGTTACTGTCTTATTCTTTTATTTTTCTGCATGCTTTTTGTATCTGTATTGGTAATTTTCTTCTTTGATCTTGTTGAAGATATGATCTATACATTTGACATGGGATTCTTATCCTTCCAAAATTCCTGTAAAGAATCTTCCATTTTCATGGTGTCCCACATTTCTAGTATGTTTCTTTTCTGTATTTAAAGAAATATTTTCATATTTTTTGTTTATCTATTTTGTCTAATTTCCTGATATGCTATCTTCTGTTTCAATTGTTCTACTCATAAAGCTTTTGTTTGAGTTTTAGTGGGATTATTGGGTTTTTCAAAAACTTACTCAATGCAGGTTGAGTCCCATTTAATGTTTTGAAATCTTCACTTTATTCCATTTACAAATCTTGAATTGTATTTGTCATTTCAATCAGCTTTATGTTTGTATTTTCTTGAGCATCATTCAAGCATTTATTTTCTTAAGTTATTTCTTTTTAAGTTCATTGTGCTCATTATCTGTGTATTACTCAAATTTCCTAGAATTTTTTTATTAAGTTTGTGATTGTTTTTAAATACTGGATCCTGGGGTTAGTTTAGGTATTCATATAGGCAACATATTTAAAGGAGTAGTAGCATTTGGAGCTGAGAGGAGTCATTGCCTTGATATTTCATATTATTTCATTTTTGCAATGATACCTATATATGTGAACTTCTTTTGTTGGTTCTGTGACTGATATGGACAGGAGCTGTTGGAGCAGAAGATACAATATATGTTGTGAGTCATGTTGGACCTGGAGAATCTATATGGCTTGCATGGAATGAAGACAATAGACCTGGTGGCTTTCAGAGAGTATGTGAGGAAGAGAATCAGGGTTGTTAGGCTAAAGAAAACTGTCAAAAATATTTTAAAGACAGTTTTGAGTTAGGAATTAGGGCTTGTCTAACCTACATTAGTGCATGTGAACCTGGACTTCATCCCATGCACCAGTAAAAAACTGGTATTGTTGGACTGAATACTATGAATATGTTTTACAAGAGAAAGACAATCTGTCCCAAGAAAATAATATGCAGGTTAAAATAAAACGTAATGGGTGGACTTGTAATTACAACACTCTGAAGGTTAAGGTAAAAAGAAAATGCATTAAATATCAACATCGCTACATACTGGAATCCTTTTTCAAATAAGAAAAGGGAGGTGGGCAGGTAAGGAAGAAGATGATTCAGTAATGATTTTATGTTTCTATTGTTTATCTATGACTTGAAATCACTAATTGTATATGTCTGTTTTCAGAACTAACTTCTAATAGGTATTCATATAGTAAATTCTCTTGGATGATGAAATATTGTTTTCTTCTAGAGTAAAAGCAATACACAAACACACATACACACACACACATACACATGCACTTGCACATGCACACACACTCCAGTGACAACTAATTTTTAAAAATCATAGATTTTAAAGAAAGCAAAGTGAATATATAGGAGTTTTTTAAAGGAAGGGAAAAATGATGTAATTATGTTATAAACTCAAAAAAATATTTTTAAAAATGGTAAACTTACCGCTAAAAGAAATGTTTTGCTGTTTCTGAACTCAGAAATCATTTCTTATTTAATTCTCCTTACCATCTTTAAATTGCCCTGTAGGAACAGAGATTCAATGTACATAAATAATGATACTCTTTTTACTGTTATTACCACTAATAATAAATTTATTTGATTCTGAGCTAAGATTGTTGAAGTTTATGCCAGCATCCATGAAACTATTTCAAGGTCAATTGTTAAAGTAAGATGCATTTTCAATTTCCCTTGGTTGTATCCTGCAATTTGAAGATAATACCCTGTGATTAAAGATATCACATACTTCAGACACATAACTTGGAGGAATTGATCCAGAAGTTACCGGGATGCCTCTTACACAAAGGGTATATCTCACAGTATCTAAAGTTTCAATGTAAGCTGCAAAAGGAGAAAAACAATAGTCATTCACAAATGTAATGCCTATGAGCCAAAACAATATCCATTCCAGCAAGAAATTACTAAGGGTTTGTGCAAAAGTGCACTTTTATTCTGAGGGTAGCCAAAATTTATTGAATTGGACTTAAGTCCACCACAGTGGAAGGGAAATCTTGCCTTATATTGTAAACCCTGTGGCTGCAGGGGTTATAGACTATAGAAGAGCACCAACTCTTTCTGTTTTCCTAACTTTCATAATTTATAATTGTATTCCAAATACTTATATTCTCATACTAACAGATAACTATATCCCCTGCACTTCATCAAAGAAGCTTCTTTTTGCAACAAATGGATACTAATCCACAACTGGTCAAACTACAGAGAAAACTGTTCTGTTCTGCCCATCTCCAATTTCTGCATTCACTAAGAAATAAATCCCTCACCTAGGGCTCAGGGAACCTTGCAGCAGAAAGGGTGAAAATATTGCATGAGCCAGAAGAGCAAAATGTGAGGTATACGATAGTATGTTATACAGAATCTTCCATTTTTGATAAGATGCACACCAAAGGCAAGAAACCAGAGAAGTTAAACTAAATGCAACGAGGTTTCTCTAGTAGTAAAAGTCAATACAAACACAGAATTAAAATAAGAGAATATAGGAAAATTAATTCTGCTCATATATATATATATATATACATATATATATATATATATATATATATATATATATATATATATCCAAGTCCATTTAAATGAAAACAAACATTTATAGACAATATTTGGTAATTTGGGCATCGTTCTTTCCAAACTACTTCCTGCTGGTAAGGGGCACTGTCATCGGGGATTCTAAGAAGATGCAGAAATCCTGGCTGTAGTCTGTAAGGCTGCTTTGTGCAGCTGTTTTGAATGTAGTATCACCTGGTACTCTGTTGCAGGTGGTCTGGCTTTATCAAATCACATTAGTCTGGAAGGAATCCACAGGTTTTCATTTTCTGTGGAAACAGAAATAGAAATCCTTTTCCCCAGTAACTTGTCCTTGAACTTAAATTTTGGAGTCAAAGCATGTTTTTAATTTATTATTTTACATATCGGCATGTAAAATTCTGCTCCTTTTAAACCCCCGTGTTGTCAGCATCCACATCAAGCAAGAACATCATTGGTACCTTAGAAATCCTCTGCATACATTTTTCTTCACTTTGTGATAACTACTATCAGGATATCAAACAGGTGGCTTCACATTCAAAGGACTTTGGGTCAAAAATATTTTCCTTGAACAATATTTCATAAGATTGATTCAAAATTACTGAGTATAGTGAAAGTATTTCAATTCTGTTTGTTTTATAGTACTCTGTTGTATGAACATATTGGGATGTGTTTGTCCCCTCTGCTATCCATATGCATTTGAGCTCTCCAATTACAATTAATATGGATGATGGTGCTGTGATCATTTTAGAAAGAAAAAAACCATATGTAATAATATTGCTTCTTCTTCTCTTATGTATAAGAGTAAGGCTTTAAGGTCATAGTAAGCATATGTTTGTAGTGGAAATCTACAGAACCTTAGATTTCCCAAGGTAAGCAGCATCTATTTAAATTCTCAATAACAATCAATAAACATTTTCTTTAATTTATACATTCATTGTCAATACTTCATATTGTGTGTCCTTTTATTTTTATTTCTGCCATTCTTATACATTTATTAAATTATCATTAATCTTGGAATACAATTATATGTTTCTATGAAATAAATTAGGGGAAATATGGGACTTACTGAACACACATTATGAACTGGACATCACTATTATGAATAAATATCAATGATAAATAAAAATATGAATAGCCAACAAGAAGGATATAATTAGGGAAGGAAAAAATGCCCAGAACACCATCCCAAAAAGAAATGAAGGAACAGGCTAAATAGGAGAATCACAAAACATACTAAAAAAGCACAATTTCAAAATCATGAAAGCAAAGAAAGTATAGAAAAATTCCAGTAATGGAAGGTATTCTGTATGTATTGATATGGTATGAAACGTATTTGTCATTTTGTTTAATACTATCCATTATAAAATACAAACAAGATATTTTCTCCATAAGTAAACTAAAGTGAAGTCAGGTGGACCATTTCTCACAAAATAGGTGATATAAATCATTTAAGATGTTTAAGTTTTCATTATCTTGAAGAACAAAGGAATATTAATGTATAATTATTGTACAAAATTACAGGATTTTTTGTAAAACACAAAATACTCAACACATGGAAGCTATTCAGTGCACATCAGAGTTAGCTGTAGTGAGAAACATTAATCACAAACACAGATTTTATTTCCAAAGGCATTTTAAAGCATTTTAGAAAAATGTATAAAGGACAAAAGGGATACATACCCATTAACCTACTCAATTTTAATATAATGACTTAAAATAGTGAAACTTTTTGTAATAATAATTGCATTTCAAAAATTCAAGCTCCCATTACAAGGTCAAACAGAGAAAAGAATTGATGGTAGCACTGACCTCAAATATTTAAAAAACTCAATTTACCCTGTTATGTTCCCAGGACCCTTTTGGTCTGATTAGGAAGATTTTTCAAATATTAACTCACTGTTTCAACTTAATTACCTCTGGCTAAACAACGTTTCCACAAGTGCTTTAACTGTGTACCTCTTAAAGTTATTTTGAATTTCATTAAAAACAAATGTCTTCATTAAGTTAATGGAAACTATTGAGGTATTTAAAATTAACAAATACAGAACATCTTTAAAATTTAATAAATTTATAGTCTATATATCATCCCCCATGACAGCGCCCCTTACCAGCAGGAAGTAGTTTGGAAAGAATGACGCCCAAATTCCCAAATATTGTGTATAAATGTTTGTTTTAATTTAATTGACTTTGTTATATAAAATAAAATAATAAAATAAAAAAATATAAAAATATATATAAAAATAAGTTCAAAAGTGTACACCTCTTAAAAATAACCTGAATGCACTCTTCTCAAAACTGAAGTGGCATAACACATGAGGCCAGGATAATTTTTGACCTCACCACTAATGCCCTGGTCTCCAACATAGCTACTCCAAATGAAATTTGTAACAATATGACAATAATTTAATTTGTTTAGAAATCATTAATACAGCGAAATCTTTTTATAAAATGTCAACTTCAAGATGTTGAAGGCTCACATTGATAATAACAAAGGAAATAATAATACAGAATTTAAACAACAACCAGGACTTTATAAAATGTATTACACACATAATAATGGTAATGTATTACAGAAATATTGGTTTGTTTTTGCATTGACTTTGTTTGTATTTTCTTTTATGTTACTTAGTTCATCCCATTGTCTTTTATTCTATGCACATTTACCAGTTGTGGATTTGAGTGCTACTTGCTATCTAATACAAGAATAAGCTTTAGTGATAATTGCTGAGCAATGCACTGATATGGAAATTGTATGACTCTACTTTTCTCAGCAGCTGAATAATATTTTATGGTATAATAAAATGGACTTATGATTCATATCAGTGAAGAAATGAGGGATATGAGGATTAAAGCAATAACTTGTGCTAAATTATTTTCTTCGGTTGAAGTTATCACTGAGGATTGTTGGATAGTTTGAGGATTACAAAGTAGTAGCAACATTCTAACACCAGGGACAAACAGATTTTTATTACAGACAGGTTTTATTTTTTTTAATCCAGGTATTTTTTTGTTTAATTTATTATTTTACATGTCGATCCCAGTTCCCTATCCCTCCTTCCCTTACTTTTACCCTCTCTGCCCCCTCACATGCACCCTGACCACCCTCCCCTCCCATCTCTCCACCCCAATTCCACATGTAGGGCAATCCCATCAAGGTTTGGTAATGTAGATCTGCCAGGTCAGTTGAAGTAGGGACTAGGACTTCTCTCCTGTCTCTAGGTTATGGCTATATCCCTCCATGGGGGGTATGTTTGCAAGGTCCTTTTGTGCACCAGGTATACATCCTAGTTCCTCTCTGACAGAGGTTTTTAGTCTCCTTTTACTCCCTCTGGCCCAGTTCTTTCCTCCCTGACATTCCATCGAGATTCATACTCTATTGTCTCTCATTAGAAAGTGAACAGGCAGCTCAGAGTCTCCTGAGACCTGGATACTGTGCAAGGGTGGACCAGACCCAGCACACAAGCCCATCCAAAATCTGTTGAAATCAAGGTGCTAATCCCACTTTCATTCAAAGGAGGAGTCGGGTGTGGACCTACTTTCTGCCTAGCATCCACTTGCCCTGCTCAGTGTCTTCTGAGGCTTGGGATCTGCATATTGGTGAACCCATCCCAGCAAAACCAAGCTATCCAGGGTCTGGTGACATCAAAGTGCTAGTCGCACATCCACCCACAGGAAGAGGACAGCCATCAGAATATTTGACCTACTTGATCCATTGGGAGAGAACCTTGGATATGTACCAACCAGGAGAGGAAGAAACTCTCATCTGCACCCACTGGAAGAATAGGTGTGAAGATGACAGTGTAAGAACACATTCAGGCAGCAGGAGAGCCTAGACCTTACTCCAAATGATTTGACAGATTTCGATGATTCCTCCTGGAAAGCATCACCCTCCCTGTGGAGTGGGATGGAATGGGATGGGAGGGGATCCAGGGTCATGGGAGGGAGGGAAGGAGTGGGAACTGAAATTGATATGTAAAACAAGAGAAGGAACCTCTAAACAACTTTATGAAGATGATACAGGCCCTCAAAGAGACAATGAGAAACTCCCTTTAAAAAATGGTAAAAAGACAAAAAATAATTCAAGAAATGGAGGAGAAGACCAACCACAAGTTGCAAGGAAAAATATCTTTTAATGAAAACGAGGAAGGCAAAGAAAAACAACCAAACAAGTGAAGGTAAAATTTCAAACATTAAAACACTTGGAAGAAAAAAATGGAGAAAATGTAAAAACAGAGTCTGAGGAAATGCTGAAAATAGAGGAACTACAGATGCAAGCATATTCATCAGAATACAAGAGATGGAAGAGAGAATCTCAGTCATTGAAGATATACTAGGACAACTAGATGCATCAACCAAACAAAATATTAAATCCAACAAATCCCTAAAACAAACTATCCAGGAAATATGTGACAATGTGAACAGGACAAACCTAACAATAACAGGTAAAGAAGATGAAGAAATCCACCTCAAAGGTGCAGAAAATGTATTTAACGAAATCATAGAAGAAAAAATTCCCAAGCCAAAAAAAAAAAAAAAAAAAAAAAAAAAAAGACAAGCTTATAGAACAGCAAATAGAGAATAGACCACAAAAAAAATCTCCTCACCACAGGATAATCACCAAACATACAGAATAAAGAAAGAATATGAAAGAATATCAACAGCAGCAAAGGAAAAAGGACAAGTAACATATAAAGGCAGATGTATCAGAAATATACATGACTTCTCCGTGGAAACTCTGAAAACCAGAAGTTCCAGGATAGATAACCAACCAACACTAAGAGACCACAAATGCCAGCTGAGACTACTATATCAGGCACAGCTTTAAATCACTATACATGGAGAAAACAAGATATTTCATGATGAGACCAGATTAAACAAGATGTATTCACTAATCAAGACCTACAGAAACTTCTGGAGGAAAACTCTAACATAGGAAAGTTACATATGCCCACAAAAACATAGGCAATAGATAGTTCTACTTTACCAAAAGCCAAAAGAAAAAAAAAGGGGGGGGGGCTTGGCGATCCACACAATATATTTTCACCAACACCAAATCTAAAACAAACAAGAATTAACAACAAATAGTCATTAATATGGCTCAATAGTAATTGCCTTAACTGGCCTATAAAAAGACATAGGCTAAAAGAATGGATTCGAAGACAAAATTCACTCATCAGATGCATATAAAAAACAGATTTCAACTTCAAAGACAGATGTTATCTCAGAATTAAGGGTTGGGAAGGATTTTCTAATCAAATGGACCCAAGAAGCAAACAGGTGTAGCAGTCCTAATATCTAATAAATTAGACTTCAAACTAAAAACAATCAAAATGGATGAAGAAGATCATTTTATATTCATCACAGAAAATTTGATCAAGATGAAGTCTCAATTCTGAATATCTATGCCCCAATACAAAGGCATCCACATTCATAAAAGCAACATTACTAAAACACAAATCACACATTAAACCCCATGCAATTATAGTGGGAGACTTCAGTACCCCACTCTCACCACTAGATAGGACCATCAAACAGAAACTTAACAAAGAAACAAAGGAACAAAAATAACTTATGATCCAATAGGGTTTTACAGACATGTATAACACATTCCATAGAAACACAAAAGAATATAATTTCTTCTCAGTAGCATATGGAAACTTCTCTAAAATCGACCAGATACTCAGCAACATACTAAACCACAGTGGATAAAAAAAATAACAGTTGGTATAACAACTTGCATCTTATCAAATCACCATGCATTAAAATTGGAATTCAACAACAGCAAAAATCGCAGAAAACCTACTAACTCATTGAAATTGAACAATGAGAATTTGCACCATTTCTGGGTCAGGAAAGAAATACAAAAAGAAGTTAAAGACTTCCTAAATTTCAATGAGAATGAAGACACAACATACACAAACTTAAAGGACACTTTGAAAGCAGTGCTAAGAGGAAAGTTCATAGCACTAAATGTCCACATGAAGTAAAAGGAGAATAGTCACATTACAAAATTAACAGCACAACTGAAAGCTCTAGAACAAAATGAAGCAAACTCACCCCAAAGGAGTAGAAGACAGGAAATAATATATTTGAGGGCTTGCATCAATGTAGTAGAAACAGAGAACACAATACCAAAGAATTAATGTAACAAAGAGTAAGTTCTTCGGGAAAATCAACAAGATAGACAAACCTTTATCCAAACTAACCAAGAGGCACTGAAAGAATAACCAAATTAACAAAATCAGAAAGGAAAAAAAGGTACATAAAAACAGACACTGAAGAAATCCAGAAATCATCAGGTCATACTTTATCAGGTCCACAAAATTCAAAAATTTAAAGGCAATGGACAATTTTTCTGGATTGCTGTCACTTATCAAAATTAAAACAAGAACAGACAAGCAATTTAAGTTGATGTGTAAATCCTAATGAAATAGAAGCAATCGTCAAAAGTCTACATCAAAAAAGCCCAGGGCCAGATGGTTTCAGTTCAAAATTCTACTAGAAATTCAAAGAACAGCGAATACCAATACTTGTCTAAGTGTTTCACACAAGAGAAGGGTCATTGCCAAACTATTTTTACTAGGCTACAATTACACAGGTAACCAAGCCATACAAAGACACAACTAAGAATGAGAACAGCAGACGAATCTCCCTCATGAACATTGATGCAAACAATAATAAAACACTGGAAATTTGAATCTAAGAACAAATCAGGGAAATCATCCACCATGATCAACAAGGCTTCATCCCAGGAATTCAGGGATGATTCAACATATGAAAATCTATCAATGTAATCCACCATATAAACAAACTGAAAAATAAAAACTACATGATAATCTCACTACATGTTGAAAATGTCTTTGACAACATCCAACGCCCATTGGTAACAAGAATATACCTGACCATAATACAAGCAATATACAACAAAGCAATGGCCAACATCAAACTAAGTGGAGAGAAACTCAATGGAATTCCTCTAAAATCAGAATCAAGACAAGGCTGTCTACTCTTTCTGTATCTCTTCAATATTTTACTTGAAGTTCTAGCTAGAGCAGTAAGACAACAAAGGGAAATCAAAGGGATAAAAATTGGAAAGGAAGAAGTCAAACTTTCACTATTTGGAGATGATAAGATAGCTTACATAGATAATATGAAAAACTTTACCAGGGAACTCCTATAGCTGATAAACACCTTCAGCAAATTGGCAGAATACAAGATAAACTCAAAAAACTCAGTAGCCCTATTTTGTACAGACAATAATTGGTATGAGAAAGAAATCAAAGAAGTATCACCCTTTACATTAGTCAAAAACACCATAAAATAACTTGTGGTAATGGTAACCCAAAAAGTGAAAGATATATAACAAGACCTTGAGAGTCTTTAAAGAAGGACATTAGAAGATCACGAGAAAAAAATGGAAAGATCTCCATGCTTTTGGATAGGAAGGATCAACATTGTAAAAAATTGCAATCTTGCCAAAAGCAATATACAGATTCAGTGCAAGCCCCATCAAAATACAGTCACAATTCGTCACAGGCTTTTAAAGAACAATACTCAACATTATATAGAAACACAAAAGACCCAGGATAGCCATAACAACCTTGTACCACAAGGAACTTCCGGAGGCATCACCATCCCTGACTTCAAGCACTACTATAAAGATATTTTCCTGAAAACAGCTTGGTATTGGCACAAAAATAGATAGGTAGACAAATGGAATCAATTTGAAACCCCTGATATTAACCCACAAACCTACAAACAACTGATTTTTGACAATGAAGCTAAAATTATAGAATGGAAAAAAAGAAAGCATCTCCAACAAATGGTTCTGGCATAACTGGATGCTGGTGTGTAGAAGACTGCAGATAGTTCCATATCTATCTTCATGCACAAATGTTAAGTCCAAATGGATCAAAGAACTCAACATAAAACTTGCCACACTGAACTTCTTATAAGAGAAAGTAGGAAGTATCCTTGAATGAATTGGTACAGGAGACCACTTACTGAACATAACAACAGTAGCACAGACACTGAGATCTACAATGGCTGACATGAACAAGAGGGGGTTTATGGACCCCAGAATGACAGCTCAGAAACCAGCATATGACAGATCCAACAAAACATTATGAGATAAAGAAGCTGTTAAGTTGTTCTTCTGTTCCCTATCTTCTGCTGGGCATGCAGCTTTTGTTTATTTTTAGTTAATATTCTTACTGTATTTTTTTTCTTATTTTTTAAGATTTCTTTTTTAGTTTCACTTGGGGGTTAACAGTGCAAGGGGGATGGGCAGATACAGAGGTACTGGAGGTGAGTGGGATAGGCATGCATGATGTGAAATTCCCAAAGACTCAATTAAAATTATGTTAACAAAAAAGAAGTGGGGTTACAAGGTACATACAAAGGCATAATATTTAGTTTATGTCTCCTGTCGTGAGGTGCCCAATGCTATGCCAACTTTTTTTTCAGCAAGAAAGTAATCTACAGTTGTGTCCCCTCTGATATATACCTTCAGAATCACAAGCCAAAATAAACCCTTTTCTTTTTAAAGAAGAAAAAAATCAGTGGTTTGTTTTCCAGGGTGGAGAAAGTTAAATTTTCCATTTTAAGATGTTATCAACTGGAGATTTCCTCTGGATTAGAGTAAAATCATATATCCACTTCTCCTTTCACTCTAAGGCACAATAAGGGGCAGATATGTGCATGTCCTGTGTTTGTTGCTTCAGCATCCATGGGATCATATGAGCTTTGATAATGTTTATTTAGAGGGCCTTGTTTTCTTGATATTCTCTGGCACCTCTGGATCTTACATTCTTTCTGCCTCTTCAACAGGGTTTCTTGAGCTATGAGGGGAGTGATTTTATAGACATATTCCATTTAGGGCTCAGTGTTCCAAGGTGTTAGGATCTTCATTTTTAGAAGTCCAATTCTGTTGCTTTTGCTTATTCAGAATGTGCATTTTCTAGACAAACATTTTATTCTCCATTGAACAACATATGATAATGGATTCTTTCATATTATAAATCAATTGTTTTTCAAGAAACCCTGAAAAATTTTGCATCACTGTCAAGGGGTTACTCTAAAGAACTAGAGATTATGTTGGAGCCTGTAAATTTCTATTTTATAAAATAACTTCATAGCAAAATGACTCATAATAAACAACTCATAGTAAAAGAACTCAAATGTAATATTTGAATATCTAAATTCTATGATATATTGTATTTAGAACTTTGGTGTGCTTATAATTATCTATAACCCGCACTCTATTCAAACCATTTAGATAAAATTTCTTAATGTCACTAGGGCTTTTACTCTTCTTACCTACTTTACGCATCAACCATCATACTGAGCTAGGACTCTTAAGTTTGTATAATTTTACTTTACAAAAGACAATTATTTTTATTTCATTTAAGTAATAAAATATCAGCTTTCTTTGACCATAGGAATGGATAAAGGTAGATATTTCATAAACAGCAGAAAATATTATTATACCATGTATCAAAAACATTGGCTTCATATTTCTTTATACTATGCACTCATTATAACCTGGCTAAAATGAGAACATAACTACCAAATATCTATTTCTAAAATAAATTGAACTAAAACTATCAAAAGATAGTCTTTATTTCCACTTCAAGCAGTCTCCAAGAAACATTGATATTTTTATGTTTAGATATATCAGAAGGGCAAGCACAAAAGTCTGTAAGGAGTATATTTTTTCTGCCCACCGCCTGGTCTTGTCCCGCCACTGTGCCAGCCCCAATTAACTAACAGAGACTCTGTATTTGATATAATGCTGTTGGGCAGGTACTAGTTACTTATTGGCTAGCTCTGTCTTAATTATTAACAAATTTCTATGTATTTCCACGTGGTCTAACCAGCTAGAGGTGGCTGGTAGTTCTGCCTTCTCCAGACTCTCCATCTTGACTCCTCCTTACCACTTCCTCTTTCCTACTAGTCTCCTAGTCCCACCTATCTTGCTTTCCTATTGGCCAACAGTGCTTTATTCAGTAACCAGTACGAGAAACATATTTACAGAATGACATCTCCCATCATCTCCTCTTTTCTGTCTAAATAAGAAGGGTTTTAACCTTAACATAGCAAAATATATAACACAACAGTTATCAAGAATCACAATTAACAATATTTAGTCCATTAACATTTAGCAAGAGTTGAGAAAATATTCTATCACCTATCCTATCTTTGTGTGTCTAAACTCTAAGTAACTCATCTTTATTCCTAACTAAGGTAAACTATGACCATAACTATTTGTCTTCAACTCCTTCAAAGACCACAGAAGGATAGTATATAAGCTCTAGAAATGACAGAGACATCTTGCCTTGTCAGCCACCTGAAGTTCTTCTGTAATCTTCCATCTTCAGCCCATAGGCCATAGTGTGTCTAGCATGCTCCTCAGCAAAGCAGGAAACTTTAAACTGTCTTCTTGTATTGGCAGTTTGTCAGTCACTTTTCTCTGTGTCTTGCATACTGTCTGGCAGAATCTTCCATGGAGCAGGGACTCTGTAGCAATGTCCATTTTGAATCAGCAGTCACTTTTCTATGGGCCCTGTATGTCCAGTTTATACAGCATAATGTCAAACAGTCCAGACAAGAGCAGGGTCTTGTCCAAATAGCTAGTCTTGCCATATTGGGAGCAAACTTCATAACTCCTTTCTTCAAGGTCCATCTTCCTTTTTGATGAAGGTGGTGTTGCCAGGAGTGGTTATTTCTCACTGTCAAGAAAAACCCTAAACTATTTTAAATGTCATATACTGTAGGTCTTTGAAAGGTTTGAAGAATGCCTATTTATTTCAAATACATCTCTATATATCTAGAAATCCTAACTCACCTAGCTATAATTTTTGACTATTATAAGTAACTATCTAAAATCTGGATTAAATTATACATTATAATTTTAAATGAGCTATATAAACATGATACCTAAACAAGAGAAATATACACATCACAAAATTGACCTTAAATTGTATCAATAAATGGAAATCCATTCCAAAGCAAAGTAATCATATCTATACCATAATCCCCCTTTTTCCTTTAAAAAGAATTGTCTGTGATCATTAACCATTTATAACCATCCCCATTTAAATGAAAACAAACATTTATAAACAATATTTGGGAATTTGAGCATCGTTCTTTCCAAATTGCTTCCTGCTGGTAGGGGGCGCTGTTATGAGGATCCTGAGAAGATGTAGAAATCCTGCCTTGTTCTGCAAGTCTGCCTTGTTCAAGCTGTTTTAAATGTTGGACCACCAGAGACTCTGTTTCAGGGGGTCTGGCTTGATCAAACCACATTAGTCTGGAAGGAATCCACAGCTTTTCATTTTCTGTGGAAACAAAAACAGAAATCCTTTCCCCCAGTAACTTGTCCTTAGACTTAAATTTTGGAGTCAAATCATTTATTAAAATGAATTAATCCAGCAGTATTTCCTTTAACAGTTGTTTCCTCAGCAGTAAAACGATATAAAGATAATAGAACAGCATATAGTATCCACATTCTTTTTGTGCTTCCCACCTTTATGTGGCCTTTTTATTACTCTGTTTTTTCTACTTCATTTTTTTTATTTTTTTGAGACAGGGTTTCTCTGTGTAACTCTTATCTGTCCTGGAATTTACCTGCATACTAGGTTTACTTAGAAATCACAGAGATCTGCTTGCCTCTGTCTCCTGTGTGCTGGGAATAACGGCATGTGCCACCACACCCAGCTCCTCTCTATTTAAAACCATTTCATTATTTTTTTTCATGTCTACATATATTTTAAAACACACTGTAAACCTTTAGCGGTTTTTCTTAATGTGAAACTGTCTTTACTGTAAATCTTTATCTTTTTCTGGCCATGAGTCTTTTATCTGGTAAACAACAACATTGCTAAAATGAAAGTCATAGCTGTGTCAGCTGTGGTTTATCAAAGATGGCGGCAGGTACATTTACCGCCAGCACTGAAAGCTGTGCTCACTGCCTTGGTCTGTGCTGTCATCCAGCAAGCATGCTACTGGCTTGGAGATGTGGTCACTGCCATTGCCATCTCTCATACATGCAAATAAATTGTTAGCAGAGTTATCTAAATGTCTTGCGGTTTTTTGCTGCTTATGCAGAATCAGGAAATTTCCCTTGAAGGAGTAGTGCAATTATCTGCTTTTCTCTCGCAAAGCAGCGTCCAACCAAGAAAAATACTGCTACCAAGAAACCTTGCTTGTTTCTGTTCTTTTGTTTCTAAAACCCTTTTTTAAGCTTTTGTTAAATTTTAAGTGGAAATTCTTATTAGACACGTGGGCGCCATATGTAAGGAGTAAGGCTTTTCCACCCGCCGCTGGTCTTGTCCCTCTAGTCTTGTCCCACCGCAGTGCCAGCTCCAATTAACACACCATAACTCTATATTTCATATAATGCTGTTGGCCAGGTACTAGTTTCTTATCGGCTATTAATCCATTTCTATGTATTTCCACGTGGTTTTATCAGCTGGTATGAAAACATTAGGAGTTTTCACGTAAGATTTTCATATGAAAATAAAACTGTCAAATATCCCATATTTAAAAGGAATTTATGTTTCACTATAAATATATATAACTAAGTAACCAGGAAATTATCTTGTCACAAATAGTAACCTATAGAAAAGTGTTTCTTAAAAGACTCATTCTCAGAAAATACTGCATGATATAGTAAAATGTATGTGAGTCCAGTTCATAAAAATTTTTAAAAAGAATTGGAAAAACAACATATCAATTAGCAAAATTTAGAAGGCCCACAAAAATTAAATATGTGACAAGATTAATCATATAACAACATTTAAATGAACATAACATTGAAAAATATTTATTAAAGATATGTTCAATGCAACATGAGTCAGTGAAGACAAGCTAATAAACAAGTATTTATTGGCAGATGAATACATAAAAATATGAGATATATATATATATATAAAATTGAAAAAAACATATGAAGTCCTGTCATTTGTGAAAAGATTCCTAAGGCTGCTGTAACAAATTTAGATGACATTAGTTGGTAATCATTGCATATACCAGTACTCTCTGCACCCAGGAAACTGAAGCAGAAATATCCATTTCACAACAGCCTGGTGTACAAGATGAATCCATGGTTAGTCAGCATATGCTAAACAATGCCACAGACCTTTCAGTGGGCAACAGGTCTGCGGGGAGACCAAGACTCAGATGAACAGTTGGTCAGGAGTGGCTTCAGCTTGACAGACAGACACAAACACACTGGAGGAGGTTTGCAACTGCTGCCATTTTTACTTCAGAGCATCAGGTTTTTATGCAGAAAGTTCAAGGAACAGATCTTTGGCCACAGTTTAAAATTTACAGACATACTATAGAAATGTCAGCAATAATTGTGGAGCATGAGATTGTTAATACATCTCATATTTATTTTGGCCTGCTTGTGGTCAGTGTACCAGGGATTTGATTTACTGAGTTTAGAGAATAATCATTGTCTCTGGTCAGTAAACTTTTAACAGCATTGATAAGAACTCTTGTACTGTTTTATTGATTTAGGGGTCCTAAAAACTCAGTAGTAAACCCCACAACAGCTTTACTGTGGGCAGGCTAATTAGGGTCATCTTGTGGGCAAATTCCTATAGCTTTAGGTATGTTAATTTATTAGGCCTTGGGCTGACACCTGAAGTCTCCACTGGTGCCCTGGGATTTGTAGCTGAGGGCTGGTCTGTATCTTTTTCTGCCCCTGAAACTATATCTAAGTGTTTTCTGGGCTTCTCTGAATTAACAATGGAGTTACAGGCCAAAGCACCCAAGATCAAAAGCATTAAAGCTATCATAGCACAACAAACACCTAGCACCGGTTCCAGACTGTCATTCTGGCAATCACCTGCAGGGTCCTGAACCACTTTTCCCCAGGAGGCATAACCACATGTGGTGCAAACCTCTGGATAGGTAGCCATTGAGATTTCTCTCAGCCATTGCTACACTGTCTCCACTGGGGCTGGTGTGGCAAAACAGTGATATTCTACATTGTTAAAACATTGTTACTTCACATATCTGGAGGCAAATCAGAACTCAAAGGTTTGGTAACACTGCACTACCTTCAACAGTTCAGATGGGGAGATTTTAATTTTTGTTTCTTCTTTGCCTAAGACTTCACTTTATAGCTCTGGTTGTCTTAAAAGTGATGTTGTGTCTGACTGCAACTAAGGATTACAGTCATATTGTGGATGTTTAAATAAGACATGTTTCTCATAGACTTGCATATTAGAACATGTGGTACCCAATTGATGACACATTTTGAGGAAGTTGTGGAACCTTATAGGAGGCAATACATTACTGTGGGTAAGTTTGTGTGTGTTAGAGCCTCACTGCATCGCTCTTCTCCCTCTCTGCTTCCTGTATATGGATAAAAATTTTATTAGCTTACTTCCTGTTGTTTCCCCACTAATTTCTGTGGCTGTTGCCATGCCTTCCTCACGATGATGGACTTTATAGCCTATAGAAGCAAAAGCTATTTTGGTTTAATAAGAATCAGGAGAAACAAATAGGCTGAATAGATGTTTATTCAGGGAGAATATCTTACAACATAAACAGATGAACACCAGCAGGTTCCTGGTCCCAAGGATGCCTACAGATGTTCTGTCCACATGTGCAAGCAAAAGAGCTCTTGGGCCCCCTCCTCAGACTTAGTTCCCCCAGATAACATCTGCCCCTGTCCCCACCCCCAATGGGTGAGGTCCGTGCCACAGGTGCACAAAAGATGAATATCTCACTACATAACCCCATTTTTCTATTCTTTTTTTTTTTTGTCCTTTTTTTAATTTAAATCTGAAACAAGCTTGTTTTTCTGTTTGTATGTTTTGGTCTGAGGTTTTTTTCCTAATGGTTTAGAAAACACCTAATATGGAAATTAGTACCAGTGAAAGTGGGGTTTTACTTTGATAAATCTGACAATCAGATTATTTTGTGGGTGAGGCTGGAAATTTGATATTGCTACTGTAGGTAGTTACTGTTCTGACATAAGCTACTCATTACACTGTAGACTAGTAATAGTACATGATCAAGCAGCTAATATGGAAACTTGAGTTAGTATAATTTTCTATATATTATTTAACTTAATCTTCACAACCACATGATGAGAAGTATCAGATAACCCCATTTTGCAGGGAATCGAGATTCAGAGATTTGATATAATTTACTGTACTTTCTACAGTCAGAGAAGAAAGTTCAGGATTTTCAATACAAACTGAATCAAGGATCCTCTTGTTTAATTATTATGCTCTGTTTACACATGGCTATACATGGGCTTTAGGAGGCTCTACATAATTTTATTATATATTATAAAATGAAAGAGATTATGTTTTCCAATTTGAAAAAGTTAGGGAATTTAGATTTTATGACCTCAGACAGTATTAAAACAGCCTGTTTTATCATGTGTCCTTAAACACAATTGTAACCCTCTAGACTAGGATGATCCTAAAAATTGGTAAAGTTATTAGAGGCTAATTGAGTTTTATTTTATTCAGTTTATAGAATAGGAGTTCACTGACTTGAAGGTATATCAGCAATTCTCAATGAAACATGATGTGATGTGGGATGTTTAAGGAATAATGGGACACTTTGGTCTGGAACTCATGGAGGAGCAATGAACATTATTATGGCATAAGTAGCTTGCTATATAAATATCTTTTCCCCTCTCTTTTCTAATACTTGTAGGAGATGCTCTCTGCAATGTGATAACAAAAATTAGACTGTCATATCAGATGTGCTTATTACAAAATTTTATTTTGCTTATAAAAATTATAGCTAATAAATAAAAATATTATTCTCTGTTCTCTGAAAACTCTGATAGACACACACAACATGCTAATTAGGCATATCTAACATACTTATTCTATGGGTAGTATTTCATTTTTTTGTGGTAGAAAGGGTAAAACATGCCTCTGAAACAAAAATCATTCTATTGCTTTGGCTTTTAATGGCACATGTTAATTCTCTTAACATTTTTGGAAGAGATGTATGTCAATGTATGTCAATGTATGACAATGTATGTCAATATCTCTAAAATTTTTCTGAACACTTTTCAGGGGTCAGTTTTCTTGGGTTTGTTTAAAATGTCAATATTGTTTCTCTTACTCTAACTTATTTTTTCTGTTATAAGGCACAGATTATGGCCACTGATGTTTGTATATTGAGGTGTACATATATACATTGTATTCATGTATTCTGCAGCAGGTGTGCTCTTTTACATTTCCTTAAGACAAAGGCTAAAGAAAAGAGTAGAAAAATACTTTGCAACACCATTGTGAATTAAAGAATCATAATCACATGAACCAAATACTTTCAAGTCATAATAATATAAACCACATAAAACAGATACACATCAAACCTCTATTCTAAAGAAAATAATTGCATACAATATGTAGATATTTGACTGTCCAGAATAAGTGTCCCCATAAAATAATGGCCCAATGATGCGGATTATTAGGCTAATCTTCCTTAAAATATTTTTATGTTTGCATTCTTCAGAGGATCAAATTTTCGTATAGGCTCTTCATCAATGAATTTGGAGCTCTTGTGTTTCCAGATGACTTATGAGAGTAGGCAATAGGACTCCCTTCCAACTTGACAGTCAAGAAAGAGAAAGAAAACTAAGGATGGAAATTATTATGTTAAAAGCTATTCATTGCTCTTTTTGCTCCATCTACTGCGAGAATGAAGACTATTCTCAGCAATCAGACCGTCGACATTCCAGAAAATGTGGACATCACTCTGAAGGGGCACACAGTCATTGTGAAGGGCCCCAGAGGAACCCTCCGGAGGGATTTCAATCACATCAACGTAGAGCTGAGTCTCCTTGGGAAGAAGAAGAAGAGGCTCTGGGTTGACAAATGGTGGAGTAACAGAAAGGAATTGGCCACTGTCCGAACCATCTGCAGTCATGTTCAGAACATGATCAAGGGTGTCACACTGGGCTTCCGCTACAAGATGAGGTCTGTTATGCTCACTTCCCCATCAACGTCGTTATTCAGGAGAATGGGTCTTTGGTTGAAATCTGAAATTTCTTGGGTGAAAAATGAGAACAGGTGTTGCTTGTTCTGTCCCTCAAGCCCAGAAGGATGAAGTAATCCTTGAAGGAAATGATATTGAACTTGTTTCAAATTCAGCAGCTCTGATTCAGCAAGCCACAACAGTTAAAAACAAAGATATCAGGAAGTTTTTGGATGGTATCTATGTGTCTGAAAAAGGAACTGTGCAGCAGGCTGATGAGTAAGACCTAAGTTACCCAACTCCAGAAACAAGATCCTGAATTTAAGTATGATTTGGCATGTCTTTTGGGACAATAAAAGACTTGTATTGAAAAAAAAAAAAGCTATTCATTTGTTTTGGTTCAGAACATTCCAGAAATATTAAAATTAAAGACAGGGATGGAAATAAGGGGAAATATAATTAATATTTCATCATATATTTAGAAGCCATCACCAATGTTGAATTAATGTTAAATGTTGAGACTAATTATAAAGAGCATTTTACAAAAATTTATTAAAATGCTATTTTTCCTAAGTAGAAAGAACTTAAGCCAAGTTGTAAATATTCAGAACAAAATTATTTCAGTTCTGAAGGGTTATCTAAAGATGCTTATTTTTATTATAATGGTAAACTTTAGACATGTCAAGCCATAAATATTACCCTGGCTATCTCTATGTTAACTAGTCACAAACTAAAGTCATGTAAAAGGAGGGAACCTCAATTAAATAATTGCCTCCATAAGATTTAGCTGTAAGGTATTTCATGAATTAGTGATTGATAAGGCAAGGCCCAGCCTAGGGTGGGTAGTGCTATCCCTGGGCTGATGTTTCTTGGTTCCATAAAAATCAGGCTGAGCAAACCATGGGAACAAGGCAGTAAGCAGAATTCCTCCATCACCTCTGTATCAGTTCCTGCCTGTAGATACCTGCCCTGTTTGTGTTCCAGTCATGACTTCCTTTGATGATGATGGAAATCTAAGCCAAATGAACTCTCTTCCCCAACATGCTTGATTTTTTAGTAGGGGGCATTTTTCAAGACAGCCTTTCTCTGTGTGGCCCTGGCTGTCCTGGAACTCTGTAGACAAGACTACCCTTGAACTCAGAGACCTGCCTGCTTCTGCCTCCCAAGTGGTGGGATTAAAGGCAAGCTCCACTGTATAGGACAACTTGCTGTCCTGTCAATGAGATTTTTAGTGATGTATTACTAGGGATATATGATTCAGAAACAGATCAAACTGCGTGACAGAAAGAATGACCTCCTTAAATCTGGCAGTAGGGAAATGTTCAGCGATCTACAAGGATGACCCCAACTAACAATCTAAGCAATAGTGGAGTGATTGGAGATGTCATTCTGTAAATATGTTTCTTGTACTGATTAATAAATAAAGCACCGTTGGCCAATAGGAAAGCAAGACAGGCGGGGCTAGGAGACTAGAAGGAAAGAGGAAGTAGTGAGGAGGGGTCAAGATGGAGAGTCTTGAGAGAGCAGAATGCCAGCCAGCTCTCTGGTAAGCCCACGTGGAAATACATAGATTAACAGAATGGGTTAATAACTAAGACAGAGCTAGCCAATAAGAAACAAGCAATTGACCAACAGAATTATATGAAATACATAGTCTCTGTGTGTTGTTTGGGGCTGGTGTGGTGGCGGCACAAGACCAGGTGGAGGGCCAAAAACCATACTCCTTACAGTAGAGAGGTTACCTTAAATGCCCTTCCCCAATAATGACATTGATGACTACCTTATATGCCTTCCTAGAGCTTTCATTCAGTAGCTGATGGAAACAAAAGCAGACACCAATAGCTAAACACTGAGCCAAACTCCAGGAATCAATTTATAGAGAGGGAGGAGTGATGAGCAAATGGGTCAAGACCAGGCTGGAGATAGCCACAGAAAGAGCTAATGTGAACAAGGAGGAGCTCATTGACCCCAGTCTGATAGCTTGGGAACCAGCATAGGATGGACCCAGACCCCCTGAACATGAATGATAGTTTGGAGGACTGGGCAGTCTATGGGGCCTCTGTGGTAGAGGATCACTATTTATCCCTTGTATATGAATGAACTTTGGAAGTCAATTACACATTGAGGGATAATCTCTCTGCCTAGACATATGGGGGAAGGCCTAGGCCCTGCTCCAAATGATGTGACAGACTTTGAACATACCCCATGGAAGGCCTCACCCTCTCTGGGGAGCAGAAAGGGCATGGGGTGGGGGTTGGAGGAGGGGACAGAGGAGAAGAGGAAGGTGAGGGAACTGGTATTGACATGTAAAACAAGCTTGTTTCAAATTTGATTTAAAAATTATCAAAAAGGAATTAAGATTTATCTTAAGATTTATACTACTAAATCTTCAAAACTGTCAAAATAATATAGGCACATTGAGCATTTCTGTTTATGGGTGTGTAATCCAAGGCAGAAGTATTTCTTGGATATTTATAAAATTATATTTTAGGATAACGAACAGTGGGTTTAAAATATATATTCTTGTTTCCATATTAAAGTATTTTTGCTAACATGATGATTGGTTATTTTACATTGGTTAATTTACATCTTTGTAAAATAACAGTTTTAGCTTTTCATATCAGTGATTCTCTTGGTAGCCTTGACTGTCCTGTGAACTCACTCTTTAGTCAAAGGGATCTCAAACTCACAGATATCCACCTGTCTCTGCCACAGAGAGCTGGAATTAAAGCTTTGAGTCACCACTGCCAGCTTTGATATCTTCTGGTTAGAAAATATAACATTTTATATAACATAATATATATGTTTTGTATATGATGGAAACAAGATTTTACAGTAAATAATTAAGGATGGATTACCCCAGGCTATTTCCTCTCTCTTTGTTCCTCATGACCTAATCCCCAGTTCCCATACTTAGTCCTACAACAAAACAGCAGCTATAGAATTCCATCAATGCTTGCTATATCTCCTGTGTATTCCCACAAACCTACTCCTAACCTACTTCTCCCACTCATTGCTATATCCCAACTCCCAAGTCCAGGGAACACTCCCTGCTAAACCACAGGGCATACCTGCCAGAAAAACCATGTAGGCTACTAATAGAGCTTCTCCTCCCTCCCTGTCTCTGTTCCCCAAGATCCAACTTTCAATCTGGTCCCTGGTACTGTAACAGAACACCAGCTGCAGTCTTCCTTCACTCCTGCCCATATTTCTTGTGAATTCCACAAACCAACTCCCATGTAATTTCATTCCCCATAAGGTTACTTTGTCTCAGACTTAGCAGGCACTCTGATAAATCAAGTGGAGCTCTGTCCAGGAAAACAAATAGGCTGAATGTAGACCCAATTACTCCAGTTTCATACCGAGCTCTGTAACTGGGAACCTACTTTGCCCTCCCTTGTCTCTCTGACACCATCTCCTTTGAATCACAATGACCTCCTCCTCCAATCATCCTTCCCCCCAACTCATAGCAGTAACCCAACCTCCAACATCAGCAGTCATTCCTTGTAAACACACTAGCTGAATGGTCAAGGAAAACAGAAAAGAACAAAGCCACCATACTGTCTGAAAATCCAGAGTGGAAACAGAAACATAAACATAAACCTATTTATTTAACCTATATTCTGTCCTGCCTGTGAAACATACTAGAGCAATGTTGACACAGAATATGAAGTACTAGCTAATCAATGTCTGATTTGATCTAGGACTGACTGTATGAGAAGGATCCCACACTTGACTCTGCTTGGGTAACCAAGAATCTGAGAATTTATAGCCCCAGGGCCTGAGGAAAAAGCAAACACTTCTGATCAAAAAAAAAGCCATTAAAATGAGTCCTGATGATATTCTATTATACTCAGAGATCAGTGCCTTATCCAGTCATCATCATAGAGGGGTCCTCCATCATGAGATAGGAAAAGATGCAGATATCCAGAGTCAGACATCATGCAGAGAGAGTCTAAATTGTAGATCTCCATCAAATTCATCTGTTCAGAGCTCATAGAATCCTGCCAAAGAGGAGGTAGAAATATTTTAAGAGCCACAGAGGACACCAGGGAAAATGAGGCCCTGTGAGTCAACTATGCAAATCACATATAAGCCCGCAGGAACTGAAGCAGCAAACACAGGGTCTACATGGGTCTGCAGCAGGTCTTCTGTGAGTTTATTATAGCTATTGTAGGCTGGTAATACTTTGCTCCATGTCTAAAATTCATATATGAGTGATTGCATAGCATGTTCATCTTTTTGTGACTGGGTTACTTCACTGGTGGTGGTTTCTTCTAGTTCCACTCATTTGCCTACGAATTTCAGGATCCCATTGTTTTATTCCACTGAGTAGTACTCCATCATGTCAATGTACCACATTTTCTCCATTCATTCTTCAATTGAGGGGCATCTAGCTTGCTTTCAGGTTCTTTCTACTACAAATAATGATGCTATGAACATAGTTGAACAGATGTCCTTTTTGCATGAATGTTCATCTTTTGAGTATATGCCTAAGAGTGGAATTGATGGATCTTGTGATAGACTGACTCCAATTTTCCTGAGGAACCACTATATTGATCTCCAAAGTAGCTGTACACATTTGGATTTCCACCAGCAGTGGAGGAGTGGGTGTTCCCCATTATCCACACCCTCTCCAGCATAAATTGTCATTGGTGTTTCTAATTTTAGCCATTCTGATGTAAGACCCTCAGAATGAGGAGTCTCCCAGTTTCGGTCGGTACCTCCAAGAACTCAATGTCCAGTCCAGTTGCTACAACACGCAAGAGGAAACGTTTGTGCAATCGGGCTCCTCCATTCAGCACTCAGGCTAGAGAGAAGCAGCACCCCCCTCCCCCTCCCCGGCACAGGAGTTTTTAAAGGCAAAATCCACAAGCTTAGGGAGGGGCTGGGACCCTCTGTCCATTGAGTACATGACCCTTTGAGGCTGGATGGTCTCCCTATTAGGGTTAACAAACCTTAGGGCCTCAGGGTGTGAGGCCCTAAGGTTTTTGTCTGGGTAAACCAGAGGTGCAGTTATCTCTTTGTTTCTTAAGGACTCTTTTCACCACCTGCTGACTCACAAGAAAGGAGGGGCAGTGTAAATTTTTGGTATCTTGTTATCTCAGGGCCTTGTGAGGGGAAGTTAGCAAATTCCAAGGAACAGATAGTGGTTTTCAGGTTAGTCCTTCATTTCAAGTGAGGGATTTCTTTAAATTTACTTCTTTGTCTTTCACTGACAAGAGTAAAATGGTATCTCAGAGTTGTTTTTATTTGCCTCACACTAATGGTGAAGGATGTTGCACACTTTCTTAAGTGTCTTTCAGCAATTTTAGATTCAAAAATATAAATAACAGAAAATATAAAGAAAAGTTGAATGAATTTTCCAAAAGTAAGGAAAACAATGAAACAAGACAACTAAAGCAAAGCATGATGACAGATTGATTGGAATTGAGAGTGGAATTGGTTCCTATAAATGAAATCACTGGGAAAATGAGCATCTATAGGACATGAACAGATCTAAGACACATTGTTGTATCGCATAAATGTTTCTGTGCTGTCATTATTTAAAGAAGTACACTTATTCTAAGCAAAAACATAACAAAATAATTGTATGTCTATAAAAAGTGAAATGATAAAGTGCAAATATAAGCAATAGATGAATCAAGTGAAGAACATAAAGTTACATTCTTATATCTTTTTAAATGTTGAAATTATATCAAACATGAAACTAACTACAAAGGAATAAAACAGAAGAACATGTATTACCTATTATGAAATTCATAAACTTTTATCAATATACATTAACAAGCCATCTAACACTGAATCAGACACTAAAGATCATATGAAATAAAAAAGCTTTTGTCATCGAGAATGAAATTATCAAAGAATTAATGTTTGATTTTCATAAAAACATTTCACAAAATAAAGAAATGAGATATATTAATTTAATTGTTATCTAATGCCAAGTCTACCAAGGGAATGAAGCAATATGGTCCAGCTTATTAAGGATATGCTGGTTATATTCATAGCAAATATCCCTTTTAGTGGTAGTTCTATTTCTTCTCTTATGGATATTTTGGTTAGATAGCATTTTTTAATAATATTAGTTATGCATTCATTTTTCTTAATCACTCTGAATTAAATGTCATTTTAACCTGTGTATGAGGTACTGTGGCTTAGAGAAATAACTACTGTGCTTAGGGGCATATTCGTATTGTGTTTCTTGTGTTCAATACCCTATCAGCATAAATTTATTCCCGTAATTTTTCAACCATCAGCTTCTGGTATGTGCTAGAAGGTGGTCATTCATTAAAATACAAAAAAATGATTAAATAGCTAACAACATCATAATTAAAAATGAGATGTGATTCTTCTTGAAGAAACAACAGGTTCTGAGTTCTATTAATTTTTTTGAATTATTAGTTCTTTACAATAAGTTGTTTGATGTATGAACAATGCCTAATTTCCTTCACATTACTGAAGACAAAAATTTAACAAAGAAAAGAATACAGAAATATTTGTTTTATATAATAATGTCTGGAATATAAAAGAGGCTGATCAATTGAATAATTTCACATTTCACACAGTTGCTCTGATACTAAGAAGTTTCAACCATAGTTGGCTTAAAACCAAATGATTCCTTTGAGATCTTTTTCTAGCTCCAAAGCAACAATGCATCTCATGAAATCTGCTTTGGTAGAAGCCTCAAAGCTGTGGCAGCATTTAGTATGATAAAATATCTGAATGTATCTCCTCTCACTGGGACAGACATTAGGAACCCACGAAATATGTCAATAGACTGAGTGATACATCGATCTTGGAAGATGTGCCTTTTTAACTTTTTCAGTCTCTTTTAAGCAGAATCACAAAATAAATGTGAGTCATGTCATCTGAAATAATATTTGAATTCTTTCTATTTGTATTGCATTAAGCAATTATTTAATAATTAACAATATGCAGTAATAACTTAATTGACATTTAATAGCATTAATGCTCTACCACAGTGATTTCAAAAGTCTATTAGGATCGCCTTGGGGAGCTCATTAGCAGCAGGTTACATGATGCCTCCTTCAAAGATTTTGCTTGTCTGAAGTGATGCTTGATAGTATTTATTCAGCAAATTCCTAAAGGGTGCTAATGCTTCTGGTCAAAGAACCATACGCAGAAATGTTGACCTTAATTTATGTAACATTTTGAAATTTACAAATAAAGTTCTTCTCAATGTTTTAAAATTACCTAAAATCCTCTGTATACAAGGGAATTTTGTAAAAAAGGCAAACATAACTATCTTTGAAAGGCTGATCTAACATCCATTTATCTATATCTTCATCATCTAACACAATATCTATCGTGTATGTATGACATCTGAAATGAACATAAATTAAATAATATAAAATATTAAATTCTTTAATTATGCTAGCCACCGTTAAGAGCTCAGTGGCCATATGTAACTAATGGCTAGCAGATAACATCAAGAAGAGCTTGTATTTGAACAAAAGAATTTATTCTGCATAGTTACTAGAGTCATCCTTCACTTTGGAAGTTGTTCAAACCTTGGAAAGTATTTACATAAGATCAAGCAATGCTAACAATAATGTGATATCATATATTCAATCTTTTATTACATCCTCATGAATTGAACACACACACACAACCACCACCATCAACAACTTTTTTGTGTCATTCAGTTGCTAATATTTGCAAATCACAAACTTCAAGGCTTTGATACAATTTAAAAATCTGCATATGGGTGAAGATTGCTTCTTATCCACATTATAAATTTCCTATAGTTCTAATTTAAAGATATGTCTAATTGAGAAAATGAAAATAAATCATTTTCATCGTAGGATGTAGGTAGAAGTTGAAAAAAATAGCAGAGGACTATATTACGCAGGTTTCATTTATTTTTTTTTTAAATCTTGGGTAGGGCTATGGTTTGGTCATAGCTTCCAGCTCAAGTGTCAGACCTGGTATTTGGATCCCCAAAACATAAAAGTCAGTCAGGCATGGTGAGTTCCTGCACTCCTAGCACTTACAAAGCAGAGACATAGAATCCATGTCTAGACTAGTTAGAATTGGGAGCTCCTTGTTCCGTGAGAGATTCTGCCTCAAAAAATAAAAGTGGAGAGAAAATCAAGGAACACACTAGACATCAAGATCAGGCCTACACACACATGTGCATGCACATACAAACATAATAAAAATATTTAATCTACTAAATCAGCCTGAGCATTCCATTCTATCCTTTTTTATGGTGTTAATAGGAATAAGGAGAATAGAAATTCAGGGGATTTTCAGACTGTATAAGGAACAATACATGTTTGTGCACCACTCTATAATAAATTTTCTGCATTGTTATAAGGTAGTTTTGGATAACTGTGTCCTGTTTATAAAATCAACATTTTAAGATTGTGGTATTGAACACATGAAGAATGTACTCTGGTAGAACTCATGCAAATACTGTGTATAGCACCCATCTCATGTTAAACACTGGTAGTAAACATGTGTACGAAGTATAGTACTGAACTACAATTCCAGAATTTCACATCTTCCTCTCTGTGAAATGGCTTCTGGAAGACTCCATTTTGCAATCTTGTACAAAATACAAGGAAAAGTATTTCAGTCTTTTCAAGCTTTTCATGCTTTTGTTTTTAAAAACAAAATATGAAATTGATATAATGGTCAGGATTTGCAGACAACTTGAAATGTCTCCTGCCAAAGCTTTTGTTAATTTCCTGCTGAGTAGGGGGGGGGAACTCTGAATATAATCCCAAGATTATGTTATATTTCTTGACAAAGGAAATTGTGCATATGTCATTAAGATCTCAAGTAAGTCCATACTAATATAAGGAGTTTGTCTAAGGTGTAATTTCTGATTTTCAGATAGAATCAGGTCAACAATTAAAAGCTAATCAGTTCCTCCTACTATAAGAGTTTCAGAGGACAAAGGGCTTAGATTAATGAAGTAATGAAGGGTCTTTGTTGACTCTGAGGACAGATGAATTACAGATCCAGGAGTAGAGAATAACTTTGAGTGATAGCCAAAAAGAGAATGGGTAGCTCAGTCATTCACCAACATGGAAGTAAATTCTTCTAAGAACCTGAATGACACTGAAAGAAAATCTAAGCCTCCAGATAAGAAAGCAACTCATTAACATGTTGACCTCTGTCTTGTGTGATTTTAAATGAAGTCAGTCTTTTTATGTACAACTTCAAACCATTAAAAATCATAAGCTAATAAATTGTGCTGTTTTATGTAGCTTTGTTTGGGACAATTTGTTATCAATATAAAATCAATTAAATGGGATAATGGTTATATATTTGGTGTGAGCCCCAGCCTTTAAAAGCTGAGCCATCTCTCCAGTGCAGAATGGGCTAACACTTAGAGACTTGGTTTTAATTATTCATTATCTTAGAATAGCAGAAAATTTGACCACATCATTTTTTATATTTATTAGAAACCACACTTGCTCTTAAAATTCATTATTATTCCACTTTTAGGATTCAGAGGACTTTGAAGACAAGTATACAGTCAGCAGACGCGCTGTTCTTCTTTTCATGGCTGCCACAAAATACCGGAGAACAATCATTCTAAAGAAGAGAAACATTATTTGCAGTTTATGATTTCAGAATTTTCAGTCCATGATAACATGTTCTTAATGTTTTGGGGCTTGGAATAAAACAGAATTTTAGTATATTACATGTGGTGCAGCAAATCTGGGCATCCTATAGCATGTGAGGGAGGGGAGGGGAGGGAAACAGGGTAGGTTAAGAAATACAGGCAAGGAAAATGTATGCCCTTCACGGGCATGCTTTAAATGCCCTATTTCCTGCAGCTAGTACCTACCTTTCAAAGAATCCATCCTATCCCATTAAGTTATAAATCTAGCAACAGATTGGTTCACTGATTTGGTCAAAGAAATGAAGACTTTCCAAGTCCTCACTTTTGACATTCATGTCATATTTTTCAGTTCTGCACATATGTGTCATCATGCATAATTGAAACCATTACACAAAGTAAATTCTGTTCCTTTTAAATTGTTTATGTAGGTATTTTATCACAGTTATTAAAAAATATCTGATTAATAAACCATAACAAATGTCTCCATTTTTAATCTCAATATTTTCAAGGCTTACAAATAAAACATGGTCATTCTAAGACAAGTTATGAAATGCTATATGGTAATAGCAGTTCCTCAGTAATAATTGGAAGATTAAAGAAAATTTAATCTCTTCTCAATCAATGTTAAATTTTCTTATATAATTATTATTACATTTCTATGAACTACAGATTTAAAAATTAACAGTTGAAACTTTTATAGCCATTTTACTGATTTATTTTGGAAATTCAGTTGGAAATTGCAATGGTTTGAATTAGAAAGCCCCGCCCACAGGCTCATTTCCTTGATCATGTGTTTTGTTAAGTCAATAGAAAGTAACTAAGACAGACAAATTTTTGATAATGGATGTAAGAGTCACTTAGCGTCATTTAAAATGTAAAAAGTAACTAAACATTTAGGAAAGTGGGATTAACAGTGAATCATTTATATAGTGATTACTTCCTCTTGAAAATTACATTGTTCTTACTCAATTAAAATCTCTATTTTGGGAACATAGACCAAAGCTCTGTTCATGAGTATTAAGAACAGGCTAACATTGGTTTCATGCTCATACATATACACATTTCTCATTGGTGGCATTGTGACAGACCCGGCAATGGAACATCCTACTGTGTACCTTGTGAATCCATGTCTGACTGCTGACAATTTTCATGTGTTTCCCGCTTTGCAAACTCTGACCAGAGAACCTGTTGCCAATATATTTAAAAACAACAGAATTTATGCACCTGGTCTTTCCCTTGAGTGATACATATTTTAAGCTTCCCTGAGAATTTAGAGATCTTTGACTGTAGGCTGTACTTGCTCAATGAAAATAGAAGTCATTCCTGCCTTCCTCGGTGGAAAACTCATCACCTCCTCATTAGGTTTCCTACAGAAGTCATCAACACTTGTTCTTTAAGCTAAAAAACACTGTCCTGGGTTTTCTGACATCAATGTTGTGAAATGTTCACGACATTGGGGTCCAAGGATTTGAAGGCTATGTGGTTAAACTTCATGGTATCTAGTCTTGCTCAATTGAAGACATGCCAAACTTCCTCTCCAAATGCTCATTTGACAATAGAGTCAAAAAAGATTTGTTTCAGGTGATAAAATGTTGGCACTGAAAAAAATACAATGGAATTAATGGATAACAGAAAAATGAAAAAACTTGGCTATTCAAGTATCACAAAAATGGATTGGGTATTGAAGCATAGTAGTCAAAACAGTAGCATCAGTGCTACCTATGACTTTCTGAGTCTACATCGACTGCTGTTGGAATGATAAAGTAAAGATTTATTCAGTACTTCTCAGGGTGGGAAGCAATGACTATGGACATAGAACACAAACTCAAAGGTGAGGTCTTTGTGCATTTGTCCTCACGGGAGTTAGGTGAGAGTTTCTGTATAAATATATGTAAAGACTAAGGGGAAATATTAAAGTGCCCAAGAGCAATCAAGCAGAAATTGGACCATAGTAGTATTCAACACTAATGGTCATCTCCATGTAGAAGCTGAGTGCTATGGCCAGCTCAAAATAATTGAGTATCAGCATTGGTATTATGAAGTATTAAGGAGTATATGTACTGAGGTCTGTTATATGTAGGATGGGCTATGGAGGCTATAAGGATTATTTTGGTCACAGCCATGTCTATAACTTCACCACTGACCTATTTAATATATACCAGAGCCACTATCTCTCAGGAACATATAAACATGGATACCTACAATACTGAGACTTCACAATGCAAAGTACCATTGACCACAATGTCTTCATAAAACATGCCTGGTGTGGCAGTGAAGAATGACATTTACAGCATTTTCTCAGCACTCCACCATCTGAGGGTTCATACTGAGAAAGTACTGATGGAGGAGTGAAAGTCAAGTTGTTTACCATCAACAAAGATCCCTTGGAAATATGTCAAAAGACATAGCAACACACAACACAGATTCATAGAATCCTTCATGAATTGAACAACAGAAGCCAATAGTGTGGCTTATATAATGGCCAAGGAATGTATGAGAAGCCCAGGTCATTTACAGAATAATAGATAGCCAGTCAACAAGTGTCCTTTACCTTTACAGGGCTGTTCACAGTAGTCAGACAAAAATGAATATATATATATATATGGCAAGAATTGTTGGAACATTTGAGTTACTTTAATCAAAATTTTATGGCAGTCAATGACTAGTGAAGAGGAGTTTATAACTTTTTGGGAAGATGGGGGATCGACTTTGTACCATGACTTCCTGAAATTTGGATTAAAAGCTATTCCTTCAGGTTCTGATGAGATGGCTCAGTGGAGGAGCACTTGCTGTTCTTTCATAGGACCAAGTTTTGATTACCAGTACCCCATGGTGACTCACAACCTCCTGTCACTCCAGTTACAGCATACTTTAGTGAATACTTTTGAGAGAGGAGTTAAAGTTTCTTTACTCCAAAGTGTAAAAGATTTACTTTGTTTGTCATTTTGATTTTTAAAAAGTTATGGTTTATTTTGAGTTTTTAAGTTATTGTTTAGAACAGAGACACTGTTTTATTAGCAGTATAGCAATCAGTGAGGCCTGACTTTGACATTCTTTGTACTGTGATTTGTGATTTCTTTGAGCACATTCTTTAATAAGTGAAAATTGTTAACTTCATTTGGTGTGAGCAAATTTCCTTTCTTTTCTTTTCTCTCTTTTTAGGGGGTAGTTACGAGACAGGGTTTCTCTGAGGCTTTGGAGATTGTCCTGAAACTAGCTGTTGTAGACCATGCTGGCCTAGAACTCACAGACATTTGCCTGTTTCTGCCTCCCAAGTGCTGGAATTAAAGGTGTGCACCACCGACACCCAGCTAGCAAATTTTCTTTCTTAAAGTAAAGATATTTTCATAATTAAAAACCCTCTTTGTGAGATTTTCACTTTTCTGTAAATAAAATAGAGGAGGATTGGATGTGGAGGAGAGGAGAAATGGAGACATCTAGGAGGACTGAAGGGAGGTGAAATTGGTCAGGGTGTAATTAATGGGAAAAGAATCTATTTTTAAATAATTAAAAGAACATAGACAATCAAGTTAAGAAACAGTGCTAAACAGACAGTGAAATTGAAGCTCTTGTTCACTTGCAAAGTAGACTCCAGACACTGCCAGTCTCCAATTTCCATTCTTCAGTATTTCATTAGATTTAAACTATACAGTATTCCCTCATGTATAGTAACCCATTTTATCTCAGTTATTAGTGAATTTTTATATTATACCAACAATGTGTTTAAACTACAGAATAATTTTCCACTTGTCTCAGCTTTGAATATCCATCCTATTTCTCATTTTAATTAAAAAATCTTGAGGATGTTTAATATAATGTCAGAATTTTGCCCCACAGAAATTAAGAATGCATGCTAGGAATCCATGTGATTCAGAACTATATATTGGTATCTTTGATGAAAGTATAAGGAAAATGGTAAGAAACCAGAACCTTTTCATTGTATGGCAGTTTTCATCAGTTCTTATATGTCATAGGAACATAAAGATGACCAGATATTTCTGGAAAACTAAACAAGGATTATTATATTGGACAATCACAAATGAAAACAATCCCTCAAATATCAAGGTGATTTTTATACCTATACTATGAAAAATGTATGTGAAAATCTTGAAAATTTTTATGCGCTATATGAAATATCATAGAATATATAGCAAATATTTACATATCAACAACTATTTGGCTTGGTGTAATCTATACCAGTGAAATAGTATAGAAGTTTGGGTCTTAAAGATGGATCTGGAACTGATTTCACACACTGCCACAATGTTACATTTCATCCTTTTGAGATTCATATAAAATCCATATACTTTCTATTGTAGGCTTTTCACATAATACAATGGATGCCCAACATTTTATATAAACAATATTTAAAAGTTAAAATAAACAGAGTAATAGAATATTTTATATTTGTAAACACTGAAATTTGCTTACATTTTATTCAAAATTCCAGCTAAGTAGAGTACTTTGCTTAGTTTTACTATATTGCTTTAAGGGTAAAATTAGATATATCTATGTATTTTTTAGCTTAAATGAATTGGTGATTTGAGAATTCTTGTCATATATTTGGTATCATTGCATACAATGCTTCTAGTGTTTCCTTAAATGGCTAGTACAGTGTGGGTAGTCTGTAGGCCAAATATATATATATTTGGTTCCATGTCTTAGACATAAAAATTATCTTAAAATATTTGGAAAAGGTACAGAACAATCATAATAAAAGAAAATCACTTCTTGCTGAAATGCAATTAGTAAATTAGTAGTAGGTTAAATTCACAAAGGACCTAATTTAATTTGTCTCCATCTTAAATTTTTGTAATCATCTTTATGTAACTAACTAAGTAATATTTATGTTATTAGAAGATGTTACCACAAGAGAGAGTGAGATGGCCATATTTAAAATCGTAAGCAAAAATGGTGTAAATTTGACCTGTGACTTTCTGGCTATGTCTCTTTTTGTTAAGAAAGAAAAGGTTTTTAATCTCTGGAATTTACATACAATATTTAAGTAAGCCTGGGCTTTTTATTAAAATGAAAATCTGAAGCTTGTTTATTAACATTTGAATGAAGTTGATTATTTGATTTTCAGCTGGATAGAATAAAGCAGATCCAATTAAATGTAACTTAACACAGTTCAGTAAACATTTCTAAGTGAGTCAGTTGCCCTAAGGCTATAATTATAAGGATAATGATTTTTTGTAATTCTGGATGAAATATACTAATATTTAAATGGAAAATGTCTATCATGAATTAGTTGAGTTTATTTTGCTTTCATATCTAGAAGAAAGGAAAATGATGCAGGAACCCTTTAGTAAAATAACACATCAAGTAAATAAGTTTGTATTATTTCACATTTTATAGTTTCAAGTATTTATATTTATTCAGATATAATATTGGATCCTCAAGTCTAAAGAGATTTCTCATTTATAGGTATATCAAAGTTTGAAAGCAATGTGATATTGTTGATCCTTGGAGTGACTGAAGCCCAACTCCTTCCAAAGTTCAGAATATTTTTTCTGATACAGAGAATTCAACTCTCATGAAACCAAAGGCCTGTTTTTCTAAAAGGTAAATGTCCATTCAATTGTTGATCTTTTAAAATTAGAGTATATTTGAAATTAATTTGAGATGTCTCTTGGCAATAACTTCAATTAAAGGGTCATCTATCCATTCAGTATTTATAGAACAGCCCCTACCAGTTATTTGAGAAGTTATTTACAACTATGAGACTAATTATGCAACTAAAATTCAGATACGTCTTTTTGATAATAGTCTTTTAGGGGTCATCAACTACTTATGAAAAAGGTGGGGAAAATAATTATAAATAATAAGCAAGGTGAGAGAGATAACTGGTACCTTAGAAAACCTTTCAGACTGACTTTGTAAAATTGTAAAATCAGGAGAATCATATTAGTACAATAAAAATTATGCTATCAACATCAAAGATCTGTGATTTATACACTGACACAATGTCTGCACCTTAATCTAGTAGTGTTTCAGGAAGTGACTGCACTTCAACAAGATCCACCTCCTGCTTCTGCCTCCAAATGTGACTTTAACTAAATATCTATTGTTCTATTTATCAATAAAATCTCAAGAGTATGAGGCTGGTTTGAAAATCTGCTAGCTTAGAGAAGATGAGGTGCTGTTCTTCCTTCTTTAGGGTAATATATTGTTTATGATCTAATAAAACTTTGCCTACAGATCAGAATGCAAATGTAGCCTCAGCCATACAGGCCAGTAGGTGGTGGCACACACCTTTAATCCCAGGACTCCAGAGACAGAGTCAGATGGATCTCTGTGTGTTCAAGGCTACCCTAGGCTACATGAGAATGAGTCATTCTAAAAGAGCAACAGATCATGCCTTCAATCTCAGCACTTGAGAGGCACATAAGACAGGATTGCCCTTTCAGCCCTGGTAGAATTAAGAGCTATCTGGTATCTCGGCTGCTTTGCTTCTCTGGAATTCAACTTAAACCACACTATCTGTCTCTGTGTTTTTATTATTCCTAATACAGGGCTTCTCAGAAAGACTGTCTCTTTCACCACTAGAAAACAGAAAGAACCTCCACATTCAAAGTCCCTCCCTAGTTCATTCTGTGCATCGGTCTACTCATTTTTTTCAGGCTCACTCTGATTCTCTATGATTAATTTCTGTGAAATAGTGCTCTCTCCATCTACCTCCTGACCCAAAGTTGATTTTACTTAATTAACAAACACAAACTTGGAGTTTAGAGTGTGATCCTACATCCTGCAACAAGGATCTTTTGCAGTCATAATGGTAATCATCTTGATATAGACCATGAACTCAATTTGTAGTCTCCCTGATTTTTTTCCTAGCTACCCTAGAAATAAGATGTTAGAAAGTGTCTTTCAGCTTAAGCATGGTCATTTCTTTGCCACAGTTAATCCCTGAAACTCTTCTATGTATTTGTGTCTTCAGAACATGCTTTCTACTATTCCATTTAATGGAGATATCCATGTGTGAACATGTGTCAATATGCATCTGAGTATATTTTGGGTAAATTGGGAAACAAAGAAGTTTGACATTGCTATTTGCAGCAATGATTTTTTGAGTTATATGGGGTTTAATTACGATAATAGTGTGACTTTATACAGAATAATTACTAAATTCTGAGTTATATTTACACTTTAGTATTTTGATTTTTTATTTTACAAGAATATTTTTCTCTACAGGTGGTGCAATATTTTCTTATTGAGACACTTGTACAGAAGAGAAAGTTAGAAATACTTGTCATAAATCATGCATTGAAAACTGAATTTAAGAGCTACTGAAAACTTACTGCAATCAGTAAAGCTCATCGAAGACATGTGTAGGGTTTTTCTGTTTCAAGAGATATGCCTATGGAAACACAAAAACTCTGAGCTTTTACTCATTACAGTCATTTGTGATGAATTCTTGCTCATGAATTGTAAATGGAAGTCTCTTATGTCTAGGATCATTGCTAGACCTAATGATTTAATTTTCTAAGTGAGACAACTCTCTAATGCTTCTGTGTGATCCAGATGGTAAAGGGAGAAAATAATCAGAGTTTCTATTACCTTAGACTGCTGTGTCACTATGTGACATTTTTATGAATTGAAAAATTTCAGACCCATTCAGAAATGCACATAATATATTAAAACACTAAGATTGGAATTTTGCACACTAAGGAGTCTACTCCTTTGAGGAAGGGCAGAGTCAAAAGAGTCACCAGCCAAAGAACAAATGAAATATATGAATGTGACAGAGGTAAAAGACAGGAGCCTTGGGGCAGCACACATATTAATAGAGATGGGTTAATATATAAAAGATAGTAACAAGCATTTGTAATTACTATTAAGCCTCTTATTATTTGTGAAATTACTTCTGGGATAGGAATATTCTGCTTGAAACTGAGTAATGGAAAATTCTGATAACTTTCTCTAGATGTTCAGAAAGTAGTAAAATACAAATGGCTTGTTTTGTTCCTTCATTTCTTCTATCCTAGTAGAATTAATAAAATTGGGCTTTTTTTTTTAAGAGAAGTTATACTATAACCTAATGACAAAGAGAATGAGGAAGTATGTTCTTCAGAAAGTTTTTAAGCTCATAATTGTTACTAACATTGTAATTATTCTCCTACATTCAAACAATATAAAGGTGCTCCTCATAGCTTTTCAGTGCACTGAAAGCAGATGCTTGACCACTAGATAGTTCACATGAAAAAGTTTAATTAATGAAAATATATATGTGTTTATTGTGACAAAACCCTAGGATCATAGTGGCAGTGATAACGTTTCATTATGTTGACTATAAATATAAAATTATCAAGTCATGGTCATTGTTTTCAGTGAAAATGGCTCACCGAACATGGCCAAAAGTAAAATAGGAAAAAGGAAATTTGGTTTGGGAGGTTAAATTGTAGTGAGAGCTCATGGAAGGTGTGGTTGATTGTATATAATTGGCTACCATAAGCTCATGGAGAATAGCATTATTAATAGGTGTGGCTTTCTTAGAATAGGTATACCCTTATTGGAGGAAGATTTCCTATGCTCAATATAACAGCCAGTGTCTCAGTGCACTTCCTGTTGCTTTCTGATCAAGATGTAGCCAGCACCATGTCTCCCTGCATGCTACCCACAATGATGATAATGGACTGATCCACTAAAATGGTAAGCAAGCTACTACAATACTTGTTTAACTTATAAGAGATTCTGTGGTCATGGTGTCTCAATAGAAAGAATAACAAAGACAGTAGATAACAAAAACATTATATTTAACCACTAGAAAACTTGTCTCTCTACACGCCCAACTTGTGGACAAACACAATACAGATCTATGAAAATAAATAGTAAATATCCATTTATATTATGTTATTATAGCATAGAAAAATACATACTCATATTTGGTTTTCTTTTCTAGTTATCTTTCCAAAACAATCCAGGATATGTGACACTGAGATGATGTAAATATATTACTGTGTGGAACTATGAGCTTCTATGACACAGGGAAGTGGCTGGAGAGTGATGACACAAAACTGATCCAGCAGTTCATCTTGCATTGTATTCTCTTCTCCTGTCATGAAAGATGGAGGTGCACATGAATTATAATTATTAAGAACTGTTACTGTCACTGACAGAAAATAATTACATTCAGTTACACTGTGTACATTAGTTATTGTTGCTAAACATTAAATAGTTGTAATGCATTGGAGGTACACAATGAATACAATAAACATAAGCTGAGATATTTTAAGATTCCACAATAGAAAGCATAATTCATAGTAATGTCAATTTGGACATTGAAAAAGACTTACATATTCATGCAATGGTAAAAGTTTTCCTGCTTCAGAAGTTTCTCTTTATAGCAAAATGCATCAAACATGTAATCACTATTATTAAGGGGATTAAATATATCTGGGGATTAAATTAAGGGGATTAAATATAATCTCCAACATTATAATATGCTTATTCTTTGAGTTATATTATTGGTAGGTACATGACTTGTTTGTTCTTTAAAGGCTCTCAACATAAAATATAAATAATTTCAAATATTTGGGTTGTTAAGAGAAGTAAAACCACATAGTACATTTTGTGCAGGAAACACAATACAGATTAAAACAACACAACAAACCTTATTACGTTGTTTTAAAATTACTTTTATGTTCAAGATTATTTAACTCTGAAAAGCCAAACATAGAAAGGATATATATAGATGGGGAAAACAAGATATTTAATGACAAAACCAGATTTTCACAATAGATATCTACAAATCCAGCCCTACAGAAAGTATTGGAATCAAAACCCAAGGAAGTTAACTACGCCTACAAAAATGAAGGCATCAGATAATCCAACTACACCAGAAACCAAGGGTAAAGCAGAACTAATATATTCACAATACCACTGCCAACAACAAACCTAAATCAAACAAGCATCAACAATCAATGGTCCTTACCCTCAACATTAATGGTCTTAACTCACCTATAAAAAGACACAGGCTAACAAAATGGATAGGAAGACAGAATCCATCCTTCTGCTGCACACAAGAAACACATCTAAGCTTCAAAGATAGACATTACCTCAGGGTAAAGGTTTGTGAAAAGATTTTCCAATCAAATGGAACCAAAGAAACAAGCAAGCATGGCTATTCTAATATCTAACAAGTTAGACTTCAAACCAAAACTAATCAAAATAGATGCAGACATTTCTTATTCATCACAGGAGAAATCCCTCAACACATAGTCTCAGTTCTGAACATCTATGCCCCTAATACAAAGGCACCCAAATCTGGAAAGAAAACACTACTAAAACTCAAAGCTCATGTAAAACCTCACACACTTATAGTGGGAGACTTCAATACACCACTCTCAACACTAGACAGGACCACAAATCAGAAACTCAACAAAGAAACAAAACAACTAACAGAAGTTTTTTCTCTACTGGGGTTAACAAACATCTATAGAACATTCCGTTCAAAGACTAAAGAATATACCTTCTTCTCTGCTCCACATGGAATCTTCTCAAATATTGACCACATACTAGGTGGCATAACAAACCACAACCTATAGAAAAGAATTGTAATATTCACCTGTATCTTCTCAGACCACCATGCTTTCAAATTGGAATTCAACAACAAAAAATAGCAGAAAACCTGCAAACTCATGGAAACTGAACAATGTGCAATTGCACCACTCCTGGGTCAAAGAAGAAATAAAGAAAGAAAGTAAGGACTTTCTAATATTCAACGAGAATGAGGACACAACATACCAGAACTTATGGAACACCTTGGAATCAGTGCTACCAGGGAAGTTCATTGCACTAAGTGCCCATATGAAGAAAACAGAGGATAGTCACAAAGAGAATTAACAGCACAACTGAAAGCCTTACAAAAGAGAGAAGCGAATTCACCCTGTAGGAGTAGATGCCAGGAAATAATCAACTTGAGGGCTGAAATCAACAAAATAGGAACCAGGAAAACAATACAAAATAATGCAACGAAGAGTTATTTTTTTGAGAAAATCAACAAGATAGATGAAATTGTATCCAAATTAACGAAAAAGCAGAGAGAGAACATGCAAATTAACAAAATCAGAAATGAAATGGGGAACATAACAATGGACACAGAGGAAATCCAGACAATTTTCAGGTCATACTTTGAATATATGTATTCCACAAAAATTGAAAATTCAAAGGAAATGGACAAGTTTCTGGATGACTATCACTTACCAAACTTAAATCAAGAACAGGCAAACAACTTAAATAGACATATAACCCGCAATGCATTAGAAGCAGTCATCAAAAGCCTTCCAACCAAAAAATGTCCAGGGACAGATGGCTTCAGTGTAGAATTCTAGCAGATATTTAAGGAAGAACTAATATCTCTACTCCTCAAACTGTTCCACAAAATAGAAACAGAAGGTTCATTGCCACACTCTTTTTTGTATGAGGCCACAATAACCTTGGTACCCAAACTTCACAAAGACACAACAAAGAAAGAAAACTACAGATCAATATCCTTGATGAACATCGATGCAAAAATACTAATAAAATACTGGCAAACTGAATTCAAGAATACATAAGAGAAATCATCCACCATGACCAAGTCGGTTTCATCCCTGGAATGCAGGGATGATTTAACATATGAAAATCTATCAATGTGATCCACCATTTAAACAAACAGAAAAAGAAAAACCATATGATTGTCTCTCTAGAAGCAGAAAAACCCTTCAACAATATTCAAAACCCTTACATGATAAAGATGTTGGAGAAGACAGGTATAACAGGAATATACCTAAACATAATAAGAGCAATATACAGCAAACCAACAGCCAACATCAAACTGAATGGAGAGAAAATTAAGCCAATTCCTCTAAAATCAGGAACAAGACTAGGCTGCCCTCTCTCTCCATATCATACTAGAAGTTCTAGCTAATGCTATAAGACAACAAAAGGAGATCAAGGGGATCCAAATTGGAAAGGAAGAAGTCAAACTGTCCCTATTTGCAGATGATATGACAGTTTACATAAACGACCGAATACTCTACCAGGGAACTCCTACAGCTGATAAGCACCTTCAGCAACCTAGCAGGATACAAGATAAACTCAAAAGAAATCAGTAGCCCTACTTTTTTCAGATGACAAAGAAGCAGAGAAAGAAATCAGAGAAACATCACCCTTTACAATAGCCATAAGCAACATAATGTATCTTGGTGTAACGCTTACAAAAAAAAGTAAAAGACCTATATAATAAGAACTTTTTGGCACTAAAGAAAGAAATTAAAGAAGATACCAGAAAATGGAAAGATCTCCCATGCTCTTGGATAGGTAGGATAAACATAGTAAAAATGGCAATCTTGCCAAAAGCAATCTACAGATTCAATTCAGTCCCCATTAAAATCCCGCCACAATTCTTCACTGATTTTGAAAGAATAATAATCAACTTTATATGGAAAAACAAAAGACCCTGGATAGCCAAAACAACACTATACAATAAAAGAACTTCAGGAGGCATCGCCATTCCTGACTTTAAGCTCTACTTCAGAGCTATAGTTCTGAAACCAGCCTGGTATTGGCATAAAAATAGACAGGTAGACCAATGGAATTAGAATTGCAAATCCTGATATTAACCCACACACCTATGAACACCTGATTTTCGACAAAGCAGCTAAAATTATACAATGGGGTGAGGACAGCATCTTCAACAAATTGTGCTGGCACAATTGGATGACAGTGAGTAGAAGACTACAGTAGACCAATGTCTGTCTCCATGCACAAAACTCAAGTCCAAATTGATCAAAGACCTCAACATCACTCCAGCCACATTGAACCTCTTAGAAGAGAAAGTAGGAGGTACTTTCTTAGAAGAGAAAGTAGGAGACATCTTCCTGAACATAACTCGAGGGGCCCAGATACTGAGAGAAACAATTAATAAATGGGACCTCTTAAAACTTAGAAGCTTCTGTAAGGCAAAGGACACAGTGGACAAGACCAAATGGCAGCCCACAGTCTGGGAAATGATTTTCACCAATCCTATTTCCAACAAAGGGCTGATCTCCAAAATATAAAAGAACTCAAGAAACTAGTCAACAAAACACCAAATAACCCTACTAAAAAAAATGGGGTACAGAACTGAAGAAAGAATTCTCATTAGAAGAAATTAAAAAGGCTGAAAGACCCTTACGAATGTGCTCCACATCCTTAGCTATCAGGGAAATACAAATCATAACAACTTTAAGATACCATCTTACTCCTGCCAGAATGGCTAAAATTACAAACACCAATGTTGACTCAAGTTCGAGAGTATGTGGAGAAATGGAAACACACTTCCACTAAAGGTGGGAGTGCAAACTCAAACAGCCATTTTGGAGATAAGTACGGCAGTTCCTCAAGAAAATGGGAATTAGTTTACCACAGAATTCGGCAATCCCCCTCTTAGGCATATACCCAAATGATCCACATACATGCAACAAAGAAATCTGTTCAACTATGTTCATAACAGCACTATTTGTAATAGCAAGAACCTGGAAGCAACCTAGATGCCCCTCAATCGAAGAATGGTTAATGAAGATGTGGCACATCTACACAATGGAATACTACTCTGCAGAAAAAATAATAGTATCTTGAAATTCGCAGGCAATCCTGAATGAGGTAATGCAGTCACAAAAAGATGAACATAGTATGTACTCACTCATATATGGATTTTAGACCTAGATCAAAGGATCACCAGCCTATAATTCACACCAACAGAAGAAGTACGATATAAGGTGTATTCTAAGAGATTCATATAGTCCTTCACAGAACCACAAGTCCCCCCAGAGCACAGGGGAATTGGGGGGCACAGCGAATGGAAAGAGAAATAGGAGAAAACGAGGGGGAGGAAAGGAAACACGTGCGACCAGGTATGAATAGAAGACTTGAAAGAGAGAGAGAGCATAAAAGAGAGGAGCCAATATTGGTTTGAAGATAAAATTGAACACAAAGAAAGGTCTAGAGAACTACAAGTCTGCTGCCAACTAACAATTAGAGCTTCGGTGGAAAGGCTACCATAAATGTCCTTCCTAGATAGTGTGATCAACAACTAACTTATCCATGGAGCCCTCAACTAATGCCTGTTGGAAACAGGACCAAACACGTATACATAAACACTGAGTCCAAGTAGAACCCAGATGCAGATGGAGAGGACAAGACCAGGCGGCAGGTACACATAGAGACATCTTACCTGAACAAGGAGGACATAATGGGCCACCAGACTGATAGCTGGGAAGCCAGCATGGGACTGACTCAGGCCCCCCTGAATATGGGTCTCAGACAGAAGGACTGAGCAGTCTAAGGGACCTGAGACCGTTGAGCCAGGATGTATCCCTTGTGCACAAAAGGACCTTGCAAAAACATCCCCCATGAATGGATAACTGCTTTAATCTAGAGACAGAAGTGAAGCCCTAGTCCCTACTTCGCATGACCTGTCAGATCTACATGACCCCAACTGGATGGCATTCCCCTACATATGGAATTTGGGTGGGGGGATGGGAGGGAGGGTGGTTAGAGTGCATGTGAGAGGGCAGAGTTGGTAAAAGGGAGGGAAGGAGGCAAGGAGGGAGGAAGAGGGAACTGGGATGGAAAGTAAAATAACAAATTAAATTAAAATAATGTTTGACTCTAAAATTTAAGTTCAAGGACATGTTACTCGGGAAAAGGATTTCTATTTTTGTTTCTACAGAAAATTAAAAGCTGTGGATCCTTTCCAGACTAATGTGGTTTGATCAAGCCAGATTGCCTGAAACAGAGTACCCAGTGATCCCACATTCAAAATAGCTGGACAAAGCAGCCTAAAAGACTACAGCCAGGATTTCTGCATCTTCTTAGAATCCACCATGACAGTGCCCCTTACCAGCAGGAAGTAGTTTGGAAAGAATGACGTCCAAGTTCCTAAATATTGTCTATAAACTTTTGTTTTCATTTAAATGGACTTGGTTATATAAAATAAATAAATAATGCAAAAAAAAAAAAAAAAAAAAAACCAGGGAAAAAAAGAAAGGCTATTTTTATGCCCCAGGATTTGAAACATTTGTAATAACTGAAACTGATCTGGCAAATGCTGGTTTCAATTTATATTTGCATTTGCATTTGTAGTCACCTATTGAAAACCTCAGCATGCAACTAGTTCTGTTTTTCTATTACACTGTTAATTAAGCATATCCAAATAAACTGTAAGAGCTTAGTAATACAATAATTTAACAATTTCTTAAATGATGGATATGTGAGTGATCTTCAATCCTATTAAGTGCTCCAACTGCTGAAACTGAGCACGAAAAATAAACAAAGAGATTGGTTAGTCCTGAAAGATAGTGCATGTTGTCATCATAGTGTCCTTCTCCAAGATATCATTCTGTTAATATGTTTCTCTTGTTGGTTAATGAATGAAGCCCTGTTGGCCAATAGGAAAGAAAAATAGGTGGGACTAGGAGACAGGGAGGATCCAGGGAGTAGTAGGATGAGATTCAAGATGTAGGGAATTAAGAAGTTACCGACCTTCTCTTCAGTAAGATAAGACCACATGGAAACAGTTAGATTAATATAAGTGGGTTAATATTTAAGACTGAGCTAGCCAATAAAAAACACTAGTAACTGCCCAACATATTTATATCTAATACAGTGTCTATGTGTTTTATTTGGTGCTGGTGCGGTTGTGGGATCCAGCTGACGGGAAAAATGCTTGTAACAAATTACATTGTCATTAATGAGAAAAAAGCTATCAACTATTCCCACTCCTTTTCTATTTTCTCCCTTTTTTTTTTTCTTTAACTGATTTTTACATTCCAATCCCAGTTCCCCCTCCCTTCTTTCCTTTCATTCCCTCCACAACCCCTTACTCCCATCTGCTCCAAGGAGATGGTTAAGTTCTCCCATAGGAAGTCTAGTAAGTCTGTTTCATCACTTACTAGAGGAAGGACCAAGGTACCTCTCAAAACCAACACCCATGTATCTAGGCTAGAATATGTATCTCTCCATATAGAATGGGCTCCACTAAGTCAGTTTGTACATTAGTGTTAAGTCTTGAACCCACTGCCAGTGGCCTCATATATTGTCCCAGTCACACCATTGGCACCTATATTAAGGGAGTTTAGTTTGGTCTTATGCAGATTACCCATTTTTCTGACCTGAATCAGTGATCTCTCACTAGCTCAGGTATGCTAATTCATGTGCAGAGTGGGAAATGTGGCATACAGGAAATCTACTCCTTTTCATCATTGCTCTGAAAACACTAACTAAAACTGAAAGGTAAGAGGTAATGGGATAAAAATTAAAAAATAAGCCAACCCATCCCTATATTCAATTGACATGGCATCACATGTTAGAGATCACAAAATTTGTACCAGAAAAAATTCTAGACACAATAAAAACAATAATTTTGCCGAATAAAATTAAACTTTCACAAATAAATAACTTTTCCATATATTAATAGCAATCATACAGAGAGCAAGATCATGAGCACAATCCTACTTAAAATAGCCCCCCAAAATTAAAATATCTAGGAAAAAAACCTAACCAAGATGATGCCATTATAATGAGATATTAAACTTCTGAAGAAAGAAAGAGTTAAATAAAGTAGAAAAGAGAAATATATCCCATGCTCATGGATTGGTAGAATTAACATTGTGAAAACAAACATTTTATGAAAGGCTATTTATAGATTTGGTGCAATTCAAATAAACATCTTGATCTATTCATTTACAGAAATAGAAAAATTTATCCTAAAATAATATGGAACTGCAAGATTCCAGATAACTAAAACAACACCAGGCAAAAAGACAATTGCTGTAGGGATTACTATTCCAGATATTAAGATATATGTCAGAGCCATAAAATTGAATATAATTTGGTACTGTCATAAAAACAGATATGTAGACATATAAAACAAATCCAAAGATACAAAAATTACTATAAGTGAATTCATCCATTTAATATTCAACAAGTTTCAGGTAACATATTCTGCATAAAAAACAATCTTCTTCAGCAAATTACATTAGGAAAACTGGATATTCATATGTGACAGAATGAAATTCAGTCAGTATCTATTAAATTGCACAAAAACTAACTCCAAGTGAATCAAAGACCCAAATATGAAAGTTGAAACATTTAAAATGATAAGTGCAGAAAACACAGGCATTATCCTTCGTGAAAAGGGTAGGAAAAAGTGTTTGTGAATAAGACTTTATTTTCCCAAGAATTGAGGACAATAATTGACAAATTCAACATCATAAAAAAATACTTGGCACAGCTAAAGAAACAGTCTTCTATGTGAGGTGTATGCCTACAGAAGAAAGAGAATCTTTGTTGGCTATACATCTGACATAGGATTAACGTCCAGAATATGCATGTAAAAAAGAGTAAAAAATAAAGCAAATAAACAGACACTCAAAAAAAATCACCTGGGACCTAAAGAGAGAGAGAGCGAGTTCTGAAAAGAATAAAAATGGCTAAGAAATATCTCCAAACATGTTCCATTGTTCGTAGATATTAGGAAAATTAAAATCAAAGCAAATTTGAGGTTTCATCTTACTCTAGTCAGAATGGCAAAGATAAGCCAAACAACTTACAACAAATACTGGGGAGGATATGAAGAATTTGAATCTTCATTCACTATTAGTGAGATTGCATATGAAACCAGATATTGTATAAAACATTGTGCACAATCCCAAACAGTCTAAAAATAAACCTAGTATAAGAGCCATTCATACCACTGTAACACGTATGACCAAGGAATTTGACATCTTATGCCACAGGCAATTTCTCAGGTTTGTCAACTGATGTTATGTTTATCATATATAGAACAAGTGAACAACATAAAGTGAACAATGTAAAGGTCCTTCAAATAATTAAGGGGTAATTTAAAAAATGGATAACATAATAACTAGGCTTTCTTCATGTTCCTATATCATATTTTTAAGTTTTATTTTCTTGAATCATATACTAATAAACCTCCTAGACTCAAGTATTTATCTAACCATATTATTTTGTGGAAAACTAAAACTAATGCAAAAATAGTGTGACTAATGCAAAAAGAGGGTGAAATGGATAATTGTACTTGCATGATTAGGAAAGATTGTGCAAAGTTAGTAGAAGTAGAAATAAAAAATAAATTAAAACAATACCAAACATGGGGATGGGGAGGTGTATATTTTCCAGTACTATCAAAAATAACTAAGTCCTAAAGTGAGAATGTATTATACACAGTCAATTAAGATCATAAAACAGAGTGTCTAAAATAAATAGTAATGAAAAAGAATAAAATTAAAGGGTCTTAATTGAGTTAAATTTTGTAGGACTTTACAAATGTGGTAAAGAGTTCCACTCATGAGTATAACAAGGATTTTTATGATTGGAAAAAAACAGACTTATACTGTTTGATTTTTAAAACTAAATATTATTATTTGTTGTGGGATATTTATATACCATATGAAGATGCATTTGCTGCTATTGGTATAATAAAAAAGATGAATGTACAACAGCCAGGCAAGAGGTATAGGTAGGATTTTCAGGGAGAAGAAAGAAAAGAAGATAAATTAAGGCACACAAGAGATGCATGAAGACATGGGAAGTTAGATATATAGGATAATAGAAGAGTAAAATCCACATGGTAAAGTGTATATTAATAAAAGCAGGTTAATTTAAGTTATAAGTTCTAATGGGACAAGTCTAATCAAAGTTTGAACTTTCATAATTAATAAGTCTCAATGTTATCTTTTGGGGACTGGGAGTCCTGATGAACAAGCATACTACATATAACGCCTAACATGAATACTCAAATAAGCAAACATAGGGCTTGAGAAATCTAAGAAAATTTCTGGAAAAAGAGCCAGATGTGGATTCCTAGTCCAACAGTCTGTCAGGGAAGCCAGTGATCAGTAAGTACAGAGACATGGCTTCCAGCCATTGCTTACAGGCTGAAGCTTGGGCTAAGTTAAGACAGCTGACATGGCAGTCTAAGAATTTTCTCATTCCATCATAGAACATTACAGGCATTTGTAAAGTCAGATATAGACACAGAAAACATCTAAAAATGTACAATAAGTTTATAAATGTACTTAGGTACTAAATAAAGAAAAGGAAATGTACACAGTCATCAGAAAATAAATAGTTTAAAAATAATAAAATCTTTATAAGAAGATTAAAGTAATAAAAATAAATAAACCACATAAGGACAGAAAATATAACATTGGGAATTTGAACCTTATATTGTGCTTCGTTAATTTTGAATATTATTAAATGATGATGAAATAAACAATAGCAGTTGAGAAACATTGAATTATGGATACTGCTAAATTACACCAGCATATGTATTTTAAGAATGTCTTAACTTCAAAATAGAAGTCAGAATGTATGTTGCTTTGTGAGAGAGGCTATACCTTTATATCTACAGGAAAAAATTATGGATATCTTTAAAATTAAAAAAAAGAAGAAGATTTGATTTTGACAGCCCTCCTGAAAATCTTCGCTACAGACATGAGAAAAGAAAGCAAGAAAGACTACAGGACATCTGATGCATATGCTGAAATTTCTACTATGGTAACATCTCTGAGACTAGATGAGACATGATATATCCTGTTGTTTATAAAGACCTCATGACTTATTGTTGCATCTGGATGAACAGAGATTTATATTACAGTTATTCCGTCCAAGTGGACTTACAAAATGACAGCTGTCTTTCACCTTCACAAACATAGAACAAAAGAAATCATCATATAATAATTCCTTTTGTACACTGTAAATATGTATTACTCCCATTGTTTTAATAAAGACCTTATTGTCCAAAGCAATTCAGGAAGAGGTTAGGCAGGAAACTCAAACTGAGAGGATGTTGGGAAAAAGGATGGGGAGGTGGGGATTTTCAAGCCTGACACAGAGAAAGCAACAGAAGAACTTGTGGTGTTGACAAAAGATACTGGCACATGATAGAGCATAAGTAAGAAATAAAGGTTAATTTCAGTTGTAAGAGCTAGTTATTAACAAGCTTAAGGGGTATTGGCCAAGTACTTATAATTAATAAGCCTCAGTGTGGTTATTTGGGAGCCAACTGGCAGGACAGACCTGACTCATGGGACACAGAGAAAGTCTACATACAATTTGATTTGTGCACACTGCACATTCCATAATTTTGCTAATGCAAGATATACAGGTTACCTTTAAAAGTTTATCTGTTTCTAGCGGAAAGGACAAGTCACCTATAATGACATGTAGCCCAGGTGATCCAGCTTCAAAAATACTCTGTGGCAGTTTCCTCAGAGTTCTGCAAGTAATTGAGATGGCAAAGTCTCACAGACACTCTATCCAGGATTTCAGATAAGTTCTACACATTCCCATCAAACAGAAACTAAACAAAAAAATAATAGAGCTATCTCACCATAATCTCCATTACCCCAGTCATGTACAGATGGCATCAATCCAAGATAATAGAAAGCATTCTACAGAACACTATGCCCACATGCCCAAAAAGTGAGGTGGGTGTTTTTTGCTCATTCAGTAGGTCGTTGTTAAGGGAGTTTGATTACAAGCTCATATTAGTAACGATCAGAGAAAATGTTAAGCAAAAAATATTAGAAGAGGGATCTTTTGTTAACAGAAAATGGTGGATATAGTATAGCATTGATGGGATAAAAGGTTGAATTGTTGAATCTACATTTGAACAACCACTAATCACAAATATTTTTACTTCTATGGATTTTTGTATTTTGATACAATTTTAAGGTTATTTTTGTTATACTCTATGTATATTTCTATTATTTTAAGGTACTGTACCTATGCAGTTCATTTAAAATATAATGTAAAAAGTTCTAGTCCTTGAAGAATATTTAGGATAATTATGAAATGCAGGTTAGTAATTAGTTATCTATAACAAACTTATAGTCATATTAGGTATATTTTCAAGGTCATACAGAGATAAATTTTAAATAGCTGATAATCAATTAAAGGCCTACAAAATATAGTATTAAAATATTTTTAATAACATAAGGTTTTTCACAATAATGAGATGTGTCTGCCTCTGGCAGCATCAATTTACTTGAAAAAAGGATAAAGGGCATCAAAGAAACTCTTTGTGGAATTTGCTTTCCTTGTGGCAAAGCTAAAAAAACTGATCAAGAAAAGGCTCACATGCTGACCCTATGCTGTCCCAATTGGGCAAGCAGGACACAATGGAAGTGACTACTGAAACTTTGCCAAGACAAGGTAGGACAGTCCTTCAAAAATTTCTGGCTTCACAAAAACTCCTGTCAGAAATTTGAGGACTGTAGGATGAAGATGGACACTCCAACATTGCAGAGGATCATTGGGTAACTATCCAGGCAGCCAGCTGCTTCTGTCATTTCTATAGTTTTGGGCAATATTTGGTCTGTACTTCCTGTTTACTCAGGTAATTTTATATTCTTCTAGGATGAATTTAAAGAAGATATAGTTATAGTTCCATTTTTCTTTGTTAACAAATTAAGAAACAAAACCCACAGAAGACCCTTTTGTCCTGCTGACCACTGCTTCTGGTGAGCATTGGCTAAGAGTGTGGGTCCAACAACACCCCCACCACCTTGGAACTTGCTGTGTCTGATCTGAGAGCACTGGATCCACCTATCCATACTGGACCAACTTGAGGCAATACTCTCCTGATTTTGGACCACATCACCTACAACACTGTGACATAGGTGAGTCTAGGACTAGTTCAGGCTGAACACCCCCCCCTCTGCACATCCTTCCCTGTGAACTCCCTGTGTTATCTTCCCATTTTGTTCCCCCTGTACCTTGGTACTGCATAGTATTGTCCTGGTACTCTGCTCCATACACCACCTAGAGCCTGCCTTCCCCCCAACCCTTGGTCTTGCTGTTCTGCTGTTCCTGGTGAGCATTGGGCCAGAGTGTGTGTCCAACAACCTCTCCAACACCATGGAAATTCCAGGGTCTGCTTTGAGCACACAAGATCCACCTATCCACTTGGGACGATCTTGAAGATGCACTCACCTGATATTTGGAACAGATAGCCTGCCTTCTACTAGAGTAAAGACCTCCAGGAGTTGCACACATTCAACTCCTGACCTGCCTACCGCCACCTGGAAACAAGGACAGAGAGAGACTCCACCTGCACCCACTGGAAGAAGTAATTGGAAGAAGGTAATAAAAGAAAACACCCAACAATAGAAAGACCAGTTTGACACCATCAGAATGTAGGGACTCTAAACCAACTAGACCTGAACACACCAATGCAGATGAAGCAAAAGAGAATGACATAAAAATAACGTCATAAAAAGTATAGAGGTCTTGAAAGATAGTATGAAAAAAAAATCCATTAAAGAAATGGAAGAAAAAAACAAACAAAAAAATGGAAGAAATAGAGGAAAAGGCCAAGGAAAAAACTGCAAGAAATAAATTAATGTCTTAAAGATGAAGGAAACAATGAAAACAGTTCAAGAACTGAAACTTGAGTTATAGACAATAAACAAAATACAAACTGAGCTAATGGTGGAAAGAAGAAAAACTGGGCAAATTATCAAGAACTACAAATGCAAGGAAAAACCAACAGAATATAAGAGATCAAAGAAAGAATCTAAGGTGCTGAAGAAAAACTAGAGGAAATAGATTCATCAACTAAGAAAATCTTAAATCCAAAAAATCCTTAACATAAAACATCCAGGAAAAGGGGGACTCCATGAAAAGGCCAAACCT